>NC_134837.1:18319179-18391585 GCF_004210375.1 Tachypleus tridentatus | reverse complement strand
ACCACCAACTGCTAACGTTTGGGATTCTCCAATGAAATAATTGTATTGATTGTCACGTTATGAAGCGCCACGGTTGAAAAAGCGATCATGTTCGGTAGCGGGGATTCGAACCCATGATTCGCAGATTACGAATCGAGCTCTCTAACAAACAAACCGTGCCAGGCAATTTTCTAACACTATGGGGCTGTTATTAAAGTTTGCAAAAAAAAGTAATAGCGTAAATAAGCTAACTTCGTGTTGTACACAAATGTTAGGTGGATAAGACTGTAGAATATTTGAATAAAAAAGTATTGAAAACCATATATGTTATTTAAAAATGTGTTTTGTACTATAAATCTTTTAAAACTTTATTTTAAATATCATTTTGAGATTGAATATTACACTCGAGTTAAAGTATGACAGACCCATAATAAAAAATATCTTATCTAACAACAAATTATCTTTATACATATATATATATAGAAACTATTAAAATTGTGTTGTCTTAGTTTATAATGTTAGAATCTTATTTCGATATCTGTAATGGGCAGAGCCCATACAGTCAGTCCAATGCAGAGGTGGATATAGGAGGTGAGTGGCTACCCCTTTTATGTTGTAAAAGATACGTTACATTTAGTCACCCCTATATCCGCCATTGTATTGTGTAGTATTTTGCTTAACCTGAACAAACAAAAAAATAAACCAATATTTCATTTGTATTACACGAGGTGGCGCTAAAATATAGTAACACTTCACACGACTGGTAATGCATGCTAAATTGTTGTACACTATTGTTAAACAAATATACTCTTCAAAACAAGAAACGCAAAGGGATTTTTTTTTATTTTAAAGAGAAATATATGTAATAACGTTACAAGCTCAGAGTATGTGATGCTACACGTGTTAAGGCACCGATTGCCAGACCAAAATGACAATAAAAGTTATGCATTTTGAAAACGGAGGAAAACATCGGATTTTTCGCCAAAACGCATTCGTGTCCAATAAATTTGTTTGAGAGATCTGCATGTTCTGCACGTGCAATATGTGCAAAATCCCTATAAAAGTGGCGGGTTCTCGGTTTCCAGAGCTCAGTGTTAAGCCACCGACACGCAATACAGTTGCGCCAAGACT
The DNA here is from genome assembly GCF_004210375.1 of Tachypleus tridentatus. Classification (NCBI taxonomy): domain Eukaryota; kingdom Metazoa; phylum Arthropoda; class Merostomata; order Xiphosura; family Limulidae; genus Tachypleus; species Tachypleus tridentatus. Next base: position 18,390,475 of record NC_134837.1, on the reverse strand, counting down.
GACTGAAGCACAACGCAACAACGCCATTGGTCGCTTGGAAGCAGGCGAATCTCGATCAGATGTTGCCAGAGCTGTGAATGTCCACCCAAGCACCATCACAAGGCTATGGAATCGTCACCAACAACATGGATCAACTCGTGACCGTCCACGATCTGGCAGACCTCGTGTGACCACGCCCGCACAAGATCGCTACATCCGGTTACGTCACCTTCGGGATAGAACCACCACTGCGATGTCTACTGCCTCAACCATACCAGAGCTGCGTAGGATTTCCGATCAGACCGTACGCAACCGTCTACGAGATTCTTAGGCTCCATGTGCAACCCATCATGGTGAACGTCAACGACGTTTTTCAACATGACAACGCCCGTCCTCACACAGCCCGACTCACCACTGTCTTCTTGAGACACACAACATCAACGTTCTTCCCTGGCCCTCCAGATCACCAGATTTAAACCCCATCGAACATCTTTGGGACGAGTTGGACCGACGTCTGCGACAACCTCAACCGCAGACTCCACCTCAGCTTGCAGCAGCTTTGCAGGCTGAGTGGACAGCCATTCCACAGGATGTGATTCGTTATCTCATCGCTTCCAGGGACAGGAGATGCCAAGCAGTTATTGATGCTCACGAGGGGCATACTCGTTATTGATGTTGAGTGACGCTAAACTTCAACTGGTGAGCGTGGACTTCGCCTTTGCAGACTTTGGATGTTCAGCAGTGAATGTGCAAAGTTTCAAACATGTCATACAGAACTACCCGGAATAAACTTGTTAACAATTTGTCTCAAATTTTGCCTTTTGTGTTTCATTTTATGAAGAGTTTAGTTTCATGCACACGCATAATACTGAAATTAGGCTTACTTGTTTTTTATTAAAAAATTCCACGGAAATGTTAATATAAACAATATCATTCGTTAAATATATAAAAGAAAGAGTGAATCATATTTACTACTAATTATTTGTTGTAAACACTTTTAATTTTAAACATTGGAAGTCGTTCGTATTCTTCCGTATTCGGTTTTTTCTATGTGTATGTGCAAGTGTGTATAAAAAGAGTTATGCGTCGTGTACTGAAACGTAAAGAAATACAAAAACAGTCTTTCCAGGTTGTGCGATACTCTTAAAAATAATTATTTCATTATTTATTTGCTCAATGCCATAGTCATAATTAAATTCTGTTGTAACGACATTGACAATTCTATTGTAGCAAGGTCAGTCTTAGAACCATGCATCTTTATAAACTTTTAGTAAGCACTTCTCATAGTAGGCCCAGCATAGCCAGATGGTTAAGGCGTTCGACTCGTAATCTGAGGGTTGCGGGCTCGAATCCCCGTCACACCAAACATGCTCCCCATTTCAATCGTGGGGGTATTATAACATGTTGGTCAATCCCACTATCCGTTGGTTAAAGAGTTGCCCAAGAGATGGCGATGGGTGGTGATGACTAGCTGCCTTCCCTTGGTCTTACACTTCGAAATTAGGTACGGCTAGCGCTGATAACCCTCGTGTAGCTTTGCGCAAATTTCAAAAACACACAAACAAACTTCATATGGAGGTCAGTTTCCAAGGTGAACTTAGCAGACCAATAACACAAAACACTGTTAGAATTTCCTTGGCTAGTCCTTGACAGGTTTGTGATCAAAGGAGATTACTATGATATCAGTTATTTTGCTCGTTATTCTAATGAAAATAACCGTTAATATCGAGGTGTAGCAGAATCTTACCAGCTTTAGGCTCTTAACTCTTAATCAGATTGATATCCTAGTTTATTAACCTATTAATGGTATCGCGAAATACCCGAAGTTTCACTGCAACTGCTTTTTGGTTGGAAGGATTCTCTGTCGTAAACATAACCTACATTTTGTGGGTTAAGCCCGTTGTTCCCCTAAACGTTCTGCTGTATGAAATTTTCCATTCCAATGGAGAATATTGAGAGCATCCTTTTTGAACTGTGTCATTTTGCTCTATGCCATATAGCAATCTCACTATATGAATATCTTTTCTCGGAAAGGCTGTGACAGAAGCCTTCGACTTGAATCTATCTGTGAAAGCATTGTAATATAAGATGGTAGGAACTTCACTGTGAACTAAGCTTCTAGCACGTTACTACAAATGAAAACATTCTTACAAAGTACTCTCTGAGTTGATAGGTACCAGTTGGGGACCGGAAGCATTGAAATCCCTTCAGGACAACGTTGACTCTCAGTTGTTAGGTTCATATAGAATTTCAAATTTGAATGTCTTTTGAGAATTTCGCTCTTCAAATGTTCACCCAGCCTGGATCTTTAAAACGTAAGTTACATGATTTAGCACTCACGCGGAGCATCATTAACCATATAAGGAGTGCAGGTCGCCGATCTATCTCTTGGAATATGTTAAAACAATGTGTGTTTATGTTTCGTTTTATGTCGCTTCTTATTTATTGTTTTCTTCGTCTCAGTTAATGAAAATGGACGACAGAGAGTCGCTAGGTGCGTTAAAGATTCGGGGCTCGAATCCCCAGTCGTGTCTTGAAAAACCAGAACAGAAAATCACGAGTGATATCGTACTAAAACGCAAAAAATTTCTGCGCCTGATGGTTGGGAAACTTTAATTTAAGTTTAATCTGTTAATTATGTTACGTGTTGTACTATATTTTTATGTATTAAAAATGAACGTAATATTCTCTATTTTTCTACCAAATATCGCTGCTGGTATTAAAACAGCAGTTGTTTTTTTTTGTAAATAAATACGAATAGACTCGGCCAAAAAGGAATCCATAAATATATATCACTGAAAATACTTCAACGAGATATCCTTTTATATATAGCACGCGGATGACTTAGCTGTGAGTCTAAGGATTTACAACTGTGGTGGACACAGTACAGACAGCTAATTGTGTTTCATTGTGATTAATACCAAAAACAAAATATTATTATTGTATTTTACTTGTGAAAGGTGTCTAGGTCTTTCTGTTTTCTGATGGTATTCACGATTGAGATGAAAACATGTAAGCATTCTATGTATGTTAAAAAATTACAACCTAACAGTATGACATTGCTGTTGTTTGGAATTAAACACAATGGGCTATGTGTGCTTTGCCAACCAGAGTATCAAAATCCGGTTTCTAAAGGTGCGAGTCTACAGACCTACTGCTGTGCCATTGGGAAGAGATGAAATTTATCGTCAGATGACCCCATTGACACTGGGTATGTGTGGAGATGAGAATCTTGGACTGTGTAAAACAATGACTCCTATCTTATCTACCATCTTGGATCACAGTTGTAACTGTTATCAAAATTTAAAACAAATCTAAAAATAGACATGATTTTATTTTTGCCACATCATGCGGACTTCTTCTGAAATCTTCAAGATTGCAAGTGTTTTCGTACGGTATTTACGACTTGATTTCAACGAATATTAACTTCATAAAGTGTTTCTTCTACTAGGCCATTGATCTTAGAAAGCCCAAAAACAAACTATTCAGTTGAATATTTTAACATATATATATATGCACGATATATTACAGAATAAAAAGACACCATTAATTTTGACGTTGACCATAAGTGTAGAATCTCGAGTGACAAGATAAAGGTTCACCAATCCTTTCTTTTTCTGATCCACTGCTACTTCTATTACTACTAGATCTATCTTGCTTGCTGAAGAGAAGTTTTCACGTGTAATCACGTGACCTTCTTTTTTGTTACTCCATAAACTGTTGGTAATCTAATGATACTGTTTCAGATCCCGTTGTCTCATATAACTAAACAATTATCCTTTCTTTGTGGTGAGCCCCCAGGATCAAACTTCACTTTAAGCACTGATTGCTTGCGCTAATGTTTTATATATTGTTTTAGATATCTAGAGACGTCAGGTCTACGCATTAGTACAATAATTACATGTTAGTTTAGAATCATTGCGCTCAGTGCTGTTTCTTTGTTTTGAGTTAAGCACAAAGCTACCAAATAGGCTGTCTGTGCATTGCCCAACACGGGTATCCAAACCCGGTTTCCAGTGGAAAAAGTTCGCAGACATGCCGCGGGGGGCACTCACAAAATTGAGCCTTCACGATCACCATGCCGTTTCAACGTACCAGTAGTAAAATATAACAAGGGAGAGGAAACTGTTTGCAGTGAAAGTTGCAAACAAAATAAGGTTTACATTACATTTTCGAGAAAAAGAAATAAACCAAAAGTCACCAGGTGTCAGAAAATGGATATATTATTATCTGGTGAGTTTACAGCTCCTTGTGAATTATGAATAATAAAGGAAATAATCAAACATACAAAAAAGGGGCTGACCGTGGAAGTTCGGTCAGAAGTATAGGTGGGTGGCGTCACTATCGAAAAACCGCCCGCTGGAACAACAAGAGACTGGGATGAACAATCTATAAATTAAAGGCGGAACCTCATTCAAATACAAGCTTAGCGATGTCTGTTTATTATATACTTTGCTAATGTGATATTCTCAATACATTGAGTAAGAAACAAGGCATACGGTTTCATTTATTTAACATCTACACATTAATTAGTGTAGAAGGGTCTGTATAAAAATGACTTCCATATAATGTTTTAAATTAGGTATATAATTATGTAGATTCAAAAAGCATTCATGATATCAAGTATACTGGTTATTAAGTATGTACGCTTCTGACTGCTGTTCACGCTTGAAATACGGGTCTTTGTCTTGGAAACTGAACAAACTCCATCGAGTCATATGTACTAAATGTTATTAAAATTAAATGACACGAGCCTTCGTTTATGATATAGTTTTACTAAGGTTAAATGTACTTGCACTTCCGAGATATAAGGTGGACTTATTTCAACGAACCTTAATAATAATAGCAACAATATCCGTCACATGTTTATAAATATCCCGAAAACATTTACGCCGAAACAGTACCATGTCAGAATTATTTGAACAGCGTATTGTTTTGTTGTTTCATTTAGCACGAAGATGCCCGAGGGCTATTTGTGTTAGCTCTTCCTAATTTACAAGGAAATGACTAGAGAAAAGGCAATTAGTTAATGCTGCCTACCGCCAACTGTTGGGATACTCTACTGGATTAGTAAGATTGATTGTCCGCGGCTGAAAGGGCGAGCATATTTGGTGATGAGATTTGAACCCACAAAAAGCAAATTCTTAGACAAGCGTCCTAACTACTAGTAAATTTCAGGATACAGTTGTAGACCAAACATACTAGTTTGTGTGTGTGTGTGTTTTCTTATAGCAAAGCCACATCGGGCTATTTGCTGAGCCTTCCGAGTGGAATCGAATCCTTGATTTTAGAGTTGCAAATTCGTAGACTTATCGCTGTACTAGCGTAGGGGGGAGGGCGTATTAGTTTTGGATAAACTTGAACAAAGAAAAATTGTATGGATAAACAATTTAAGTCGAAAAGCACCTTACACGGTTATAGTTAAATAAATATTACACAGTGGTTAAAGTGTTAAAAATAGCAAAGGGCAAAAAACTTAAATAACGGTTAACACGAAAAATATGAATTTGTTCATTTTACTTGTTGATGTACAGATGAAGTAACATCAACATTATTCTTAAATGGTAATGTGTAATTAACAAACACTACACTGTGTCTGAACAAAGTTAAATATTATTTTGTTACAGGTTACTGATTTGATGGTTCGATTTGTTTGTAATTGAGCACAAGGCTGGATAATGAGTTATCTGTCCTCACCCACCACAATATACGTTACATCATACTATTAAATTTTGTTTCCAATGGACAATAAACACATGAACCAAAACTGATAAGGATGACCCTCACTTGGGTATCCTCTGTTTGTATAAGTAGCTTCCTAGAATTGTAAGTCCTCAGACATAGCGCTCTGCCATTGTGGAGCTTTTTTAGAATAATCTCTCCAGTTTTAACGGTAAACATCGTGCATACACATGTTAGAAACATTCTTCCTAAATGTAAAAGCTGAAACTTGTAGTAAAATAAATATTATATTCAGTAAGTAATATCAGAACTAAACTAATAAAATTAAACACAGGATATAAAAATAATGAGTTATTTATATATAATGTGACTTATTACCAAAGGGAAGAAAAAATACATCAGAAAGAAAGAGAGGAGAACAAACTAGATCTGTAACGTAAAATGATTTGAAAAATAATTAAAACACAGTAAAACAAACAAATTAAACACTATTAAGTAAAGTATTATTTAGGCCTTACTAAGTAACGCTTCTTTGTTAATGCTTGTCTAGTGAAAGCCGAAGAGTAAAACCAATTTAAATCAAAAAAGCTGTACGAGTAGCAACAGCAAGTAAAAAAGTTAGAAATTGTGCCTGATTAACCTTTGACCTGTTTACCTTGTATAGTAGATGAGCTTTACTAAAAGCATCTGTACTGTATTATTGGTGGCTGAACCAAGAATAAGTTAGCTTGGTTAACTTTTATTTATTTCTAAGTCACCTGTTCTGTACCACTAAGACGATCGCCTTTCTTATTGGTACAAATGTTATGGAAATTGAGCCTCGCTAAATGATAATATGATAACACTTCAGCTGTCTACCTTACCACAAACATTAATACATGTTCAGGAACTCATAGTTTATGATAACCTCCAGCACCGAAGGGGGATATTTATTATGTTTTCAACTTTCTGTGTGTACGTGTTTGTCACCAAGATTCCAAGAAAACAGCTGAATGGATTTTAAAGAAAATTAGTATACATTTGGACTATGACCCAGCCTGGATGTTATTAGTTTTTTGAAATGTAAAGGTGGAAGCTGACGAATATACAAAAAATTCCTATCTATTAACATAGGGATCGATTTTTCATACTATTTTTGCCATCTAACTCAGTTAAATATGACCAAATTTTGACGAAATTTGGTTGACCTATGTAAAATGTTATTCCTCATCTCCTTGCCAAAACTGGTCCGTTTTTGTTGATAAATACAGACATAAGAACAGATTTTCTTTCTTTTTTTTAGAGCCGAATCGCAGCAGCATTGTGTGGTGGAGGTTTGCACTTCTCTAAGTGCCCCTGTAATTAAGACTTGTTTTGATATGAGATAATTACAACGGCTGAAGTAATTTGATATTTCTGTATGTTTTTAGCTCTAGTGTGTATTAATTAAAATACGTAACACATGTAATGATATAGTGTGTATTAATTAAAATACGTAACACATGTAATGATATAGTGTGTATTAATTAAAATACGTAACACATGTAATGATATAGTGTGTATTAATTAAAATACGTAACACATGTAATGATATAGTGTGTATTAATTAAAATACGTAACACATGTAATGATATATGTTTTAAGTACTTTTCATATCATAATATGAATCCCTATGATAGCTTGAAGAAATGAACATGAAGCAGAAGGAAGAAACAGATAAAGTATTATTCCATATTAAACCTCGGCTTGGCATGGCCGAGCGCGTAAGGCGTGCGACTCGTAATCCGAGGGTCGCGGGTTCGCGCCCGCGTCGCGCTAAACATGCTCGCCCTCCCAGCCGTGGGGGTGTATAATGTGACGGTCAAGCCCACTATTCTTTGGTAAAAGAGTAGCCCCAAGAGTTGGCGGTGGGTGGTGATGACTAGCTGCCTTCCCTCTAGTCTTACACTGCAAAATTAGGGACGGCTAGCACAGATAGCCCTCGAGTAGCTTTGTGCGAAATTTCAAAACAACAACAACCATATTAAACCAATATGCATATCGACATATTTTACAATCAGTCCAGTACAACATCAAATTTACAAATACAAGCAACTGATTCAGTGAAAAAAATGTTGAAACTCAGAATGTACAATGAATATTTCATATGATACGAAAATTGCTAATTATAGTAACAACTAGAAATGTTCTGCCTCACAAGTCTTACAATTTCATTTTTTTTAAACTATGCCAGCTTTTGAAGTACAAAAATAAGATTTTTTAAGAAATAGTGCAACGTGACCTTCACGTGGAGACAAGTGACTAGCATGATAACATTCTTTAAGTATTTTCCCGATCTGCAATTGGTTATTTAGTTTTTTGTTTTTTTTACCCTTATCACGAGAATGAAACATCATTGATATTAAAACTGTTGGAAAAGACTATTTTAATAATTATATTCTAAAGACTATTTTAACAATTATATTCTAAAGACTAATTTAATAATTATATTCTAAAAACTATTTTAATAATTATATTCTAAAGACTATTTTAATAATTATATTCTAAAGACTATTTTAATAATTATATTCTAAAGACTATTTTAACAATTATATTCTAAAGACTATTTTAACAATTATATTCTAAAGACTAATTTAATAATTATATTCTAAAAACTATTTTAATAATTATATTCTAAAGACTATTTTAATAATTATATTCTAAAGACTATTTTAACAATTATATTCTAAAGACTAATTTAATAATTATATTCTAAAGACTATTTTAATAATTATATTCTAAATACTATTTTAATAATTATATTTCCTGCACTTGTCGATAGCGCATATTTTACGATAATTAAATCATCAAACTGTTCCTTCATAAACAATGTGGGGAATTGCTCAGAAGCAAAAATATACTGGAAAATTCGAGGTATATAACGAATGTTCAGAACAATGTGATATACTACCGTTAAAACAAATTTCGAATGGACAACAAGCACATGAACCAAATCTGGTAAGGATAACGCTCAGTTTGGTATTCTCACTTCGTACAAAGTCCCGGCACGGTCAAGTGGTTAAGGCGTTCGACTCGTAATCTGAAGGTTGCGGGTTCGAATCCCCGTCGCACCAAACATGCTCGCCCTTTCAGCCGTGGGGGCGTTATAACGTTATGGTCAATTCCACTATTCATTGGTAAAAGAGTAGCTCAACAGTTGGCGGTGGATGGTGATGACTAGCTGCCTTCCCTCTAGTCTTGCAATGCCAAATTAGGGACGGCCACCGCAGATAACCCTCGTGTAGCTTTGCCAGAAATTCAAAACAAACTATTTGTACAAGTAGCAAGTGTGTTGTACGTGTAACAGGTTTTTTACACAGCTGGCTGACGTACAATTTGAGTTTGCAAAAGAAAGAGACAATTATTTGAAACCAAGATTGAACCATGAATTTTAAAAACAAATAAACTATCATTTCAAACCTTGATGGAAGCATGAGTTTGCAAAACAAACAACCATTTTAAACCATGATGGAAGTATAAGTTTGCAAAACAAACAACCATTTTAAACCATGATGGAAGTATAAGTTTGCAAAACAAACAACCATTTTAAACCATGATGGAAGTATAAGTTTGCAAAACAAACAACCATTTTAAACCATGATGGAAGTATAAGTTTGCAAAACAAACAACCATTTTAAACCATGATGGAAGTATGAGTTTGCAAAACAAACAACCATTTTAAACCATGATGGAAGTATAAGTTTGCAAAACAAACAACCATTTTAAACCATGATGGAAGTATGAGTTTGCAAAACAAACAACCATTTCAAACCATGATGGATGCTTAAGATTTAAAAACAAACTATCATTTTAAACCACGATGAAAGCATGAGTTTGAAAAACAACATACAAAAAAAAGGACAATAATTTCAAACCAAGATGGAAATTTCAACTTGTATCACAAACAACGAGCCATTTCAATCCACCGTGGAACCTTGGATTTCAAAATCAAACAAACAGTAGTTTCAAGCCAAACTGGAACCTTGATTTAGCCAAACAAACAAAGAATCTTTTCAAACTACGTTGGAGCCCCGAGTCTGCTAAACAGTCATTTTCAACCATAATGAAGCCTTGAGTGTGCAAAACAAACAACAATTTCAAATGACAGCTTACTAGACAGAGGGGTACAGTATTCCAATCTCAGCTACTTTATTTTATCAGTGCGGTAATTGGTTTTATTCATTTGTTTTAATCTAGAATGTCTGTTTTGGTTATTCTGAGAAGTAGCTTTTGTACCATTTCTAGGTTTTTTATCACCCCTGGGGTTATATGTACCTTTGGATGGAAAGCAATGGCACAAACGATGAACATTTCGTCAGTTCGCGAACATGTCAACTACATGTCCAATCACCCTCGCTACAGAAACTATAATGGATGAAAGATCAAAAGGGTTTCAACTGGGGTTGGGAAAAATGTCACGGGAGGTACCAGGTGATGATGGAAACAGGGGGGGGGACTTGATTGGTATCGTTATACATATACAAGTTGTGTATCAATCGCACTGTTCTTTGTATAAACCGTCAGTTGTATATACAGTGTATTAACCCTAAGTTTAACATAATGTGTTGATACTATTAGATGTAGGCCCGGCATGGTGTTAAGGCGTGCGACTCGCAATCCGAGGGTCGCGGGTTCGCATCCCGGTCGCGCCAAACATGCTCGCCATCCCAGCCGTGGGGGCGTTATAATGTGACGGTCAATCCCACTATTCGTTGGTAAAATAGTAGCCCAAGAGTTGGCGGTGGGTGGTGATGACTAGCTGCCTTTCCTCTAGTCTTACACCGCTAAATTAGTGACGGCTAACACAGATAGCCCTCGAGTAGCTTTGTGCGAAATTCCAAAACAAACAAACAAACAAACCATTAGATGTTTACACAGCGTGTTACTAACCCACCACCTCTTTCTTGTTCTGTGCATTAACCATCGGTTGTTACTACCATGTTTTAACCTTCAGTTGTCTATGATGCATATTAACCGTCGGTTTCGATGTTTTAAAGTAACTCCACATTGGGATGTCTCCTTTGTCCAGATCTTAGCATTGTAGTCTAACCGCTGTCCAACGAGGGAACCAGTTGCATATAAGGTGCTGATATTATTAGATGTTGATATGGTGTATTAATAATTAACAAGCAGTTTTTCGTTCTGTGCATGAACTATCGGTTGTTAGTGACACGCTTTAATTTTCAGTGTCTGTGATGTGGAGGTACTAAATAGCGTAGCGAAGGATGTATTGTTATACCTCTAGTAGATACCATCAAATGTGTGAGGTTTATTAGCCATCAGTGATTTCTGCTGTGTATTAACCAGAAGTATTAAATATTCTATATCTAGCTTATTAACTCCCAGTAGCTTATGCAGTGTTCAGTTATTAATTGTTTGTCCTACGTATTAGCCATCGTTTACCTAAACTGTGTATTAACACTTGGTTGTTTATGCTGTGCATTAACCGTTAGCAGCTTATCAGTGTTCATTCGTTAGCTGTCTGTCTTCTGTATTAATCGCCAGTTATTTACATAGTATATTAATTTTCAACTGTCTATGCTGTGTATTACATCGTTGTTGTTTACGCTATAACTTATTTTCATACATTCATCAAAATTACCTATGCATATTTTGTAAAATAGACTTTATTTTCCGAGAGCTCGTGTACAATTCTAAGCCGATAAGTATCGGATTGTATAAATGCACGAAAAAATTAAAATTTTCAGCTCTACTGTCTTTTTTATGCGCCAATTTTTTTACTGTTTTCTTTGATATCATTTCTCGAAATTAATTTACTTAAGCCTGTTTTGGTATTCTGAGGATGTTTCATGTGTTCTGGAAAGTCCTGATGTCTTTATTTCCTTCTGCGTTGCCTCTGAGCGGCTAAAAATATTTGGTCCCATAACCTATTGAGTTTTTGTTTATTTTTGGTAAGATATGTCCATTTTTTCCTAATTTTTTGGTTACTATGGCAATTTTTTACAATTTTGTTCTTTTTAAACAGTATTTAGCAGAAAATGTCCACATATTGTTCATTCAGTAAGCATTAGAAAAAAAAAGAAACATTATATTTTTTTGACCTTCAGGACACAGATTGTCCAATTTTTTAGTCAGATCTAAAAACATAATACCCAGGTGCACACCCTCAGGATTCTTTTAGTATGCGTACAAAGTTTCAGGTGTCAAGCTACTTTTCTCTCGGAGCTATGGCAGTCACACATACACACACAGAATATTTTATTATTATAAACTGGAAGCCAAGACTCCCAGATCTCGATAGTCCTGGTCAAAATTGGTGTCAAGATGGATATAGAAAAATAAAAGTACATGGGACAAACAAAAAAGAAGTAAAAAATAAGTTTACAAATCGTAAAAGACAAGTAGTCAAACGAAAACAAAAGCTACTGCGTCTATGACAAGCAAATTACTACGAAACAAACCGATTATAAAGTAGTTTTCAGTTACATGATGCAAATCAAGATTTAGTATACGTATTGAATCAATGATCTATACTATAGTCAACAGGGTGAAAACGTATATTTACTCAATGCAGAATGAAAGTAAGACCTTACCAGAAGAGGAAATTAAAAAAAGGTATAATTTGTATATTTCTCGTTATGACTTACATTTAGTGCCAAGCATCGTCTGTTAACAATGTAAAGAAAACAAGATTAGTAAAATTTATTAATTTAAAAAGGGATCGTTAAAAAATACAAAAACTATTTAAATCAAAATGCAGATATTATATTTTCAAGTCAACAACTAAGGACTCCAAAAGAACAATATCCAAAGCTGGAAACAGTGTCTATATTATTTCATTTAGGTACAGGTCCCTATTTTAGCTTCACTAAAATTGTTAAGTACTGTTGACACGGTTTCAAAACAGATGGCTTAAGAATATAAGGTAAACACTGTTGTCTGCCTTGTTTGTCTACCTTTAAATTTTTATAGTTCCTAATTGTAGGTTCGAAAATATAAGTTCTACATTTTGACTCAATTTGTTACTGTAATGTTTTGAATCCCTGTTTACCTCTCTAAATGAACAATTCTTTCTAATATTTTTTCTTAAGTATTTATGACTATTTAGGGAAAATAAATTTTAAGTTACATACGTGCATATGCTTTCAATTGTATGTTACAATTGATTTTCAACAGGCTGCTGCTGTATTGGCTTTTCTTTTCTTACCCCAACCACCGCTAAACTTACTCAAAATAAATAATAAAAGTACAGCAAATAATACATGTGCTACTATGCATATACGACAAATTAAATCTAAAATTGCTCTCAAACGACCCTCTTAAAGGCAAAGAATGTATCAACATAGATTAATGACAGCATTCATCAGTGTCTTAGTGTAATGTAACAAAAAACGAGCAGCAACAAAGCAATCTTATCACAACCTAAAAATTTTCTTCTAACATAATACAACACATATTAATGCAATGTAAACAGACTCAGCAGCACACTTACGTTGTTTAGTTTATATGACACATGTGTGTTCGTTAACAGCATACCTGGCCCAGCTAGGCAAGTAGTTAAGGCACTGAACTCTTAATCTGAGTATCGCGGGTTCGAATCTCCCTCGCACCAAACATACTCGCCCTTTCATCTTTGGGGCGTTATAATGCGAAGGTCAATCCCATTATTCGTTGGTAAAAGAGTCGCCCAAAAGTTGGCGGTGGGTGGGGATGACTAGCTGCCTTCCCTCTAGTCTTACACTGCTAAATTACGGACGGCTAACGCTGATAGCCCTCGTGTAGCTTTGCGTGAAATTCAAAAACAAATAAACAGCATATGGTGTTATAAGTCTTTACTAGATAAGTGGACACATATAATGTATGCAAAATAAATAGCAGTAACTTACTTGGCATAAGTTGTCAATTACTCTTAATATTAAGCATCGATACCTTAAAACCAACTATTTTAAAATACCAATAGCTGTATGAAATAATGCTATGTGTAATGGCAGTAAATGCTGAATACGCACTCACGATTTCAGTTAAGTACGAGAAACACAAGAAAGAACCACCATCGTCGTTAGAGTAATGAAATATACTGTGGTAATTATCCAATATTAAAACTTACTAAACTTTAGTCACGGAAATCCTCAAGACCTAAGACTCGAGTAATAATGAACAATTGCAAATCGAGCAACTTTATGAAACAATAAATACGCCAGAAAATTCACGAGATGTAGTTTCCAACTGTAGTGTACACAGGGAAACACCGGATTTTTTTATGGTGAAGACTAAAGAACTAAAACAATTCGTAGTTTGACAAAAATAAAGGGATAAAGATAGGTTTAAACTATTCTCTCAGCCACTGTCACAAAATTCCAATACAATCCCCCGCTACAGCAGATATCACTTTACACTACTCTCTCAGCTTCTATCACAAAACTTCTATAGAATCCCCCGCTACAGCAGATATCACTTTAAACTACTCTCTCAGCTTCTGTCACAAAACTCGTATACAATCCCCCTCAACAGCAGATATCACTTTAAACTACTCTCTCAGCTTCTGTCACAAGACTCCTATACAATCCCCCGCTACAGCAGATATCACTTTAAACTACTCTCTCAGCTTCTGTCACAAAACTCGTATACAATCCCCCGCTACAGCAGATATCACTTTAAACTACTCTCTCAGCTTCTGTCACAAAACTCGTATACAATCCCCCACTACAGCAGATATCACTTTAAACTACTCTCTCAGCTTCCATCACAAAACTCCTATACAATCCCCCGCTACAGCAGATATCATTTTAAACTACTCTCTCAGCTTCTGTCACAAAACTCCTATACAATCCCCCGCTACAGCAGATATCACTTTAAACTACTCTCTCAGCTTCTGTCACAAAACTCCTATACAATCCCCCGCTACAGCAGATATCACTTTAAACTATCCTCTCAGCTTCTTTCACAAAACCCTATACAATCCCCCGCTACAGCAGATATCACTTTAAACTACTCTCTCAGCCTCTGTCACAAAACTCGTATACAATTCCCCGCTACAGCAGATATCACTTTAAACTATTCTCTCAACCTCTGTCACAAAACTCCTATACAATCCCCCGCTACAGCAGATATCACTTTAAACTATTCTCTCAGCTTCTGTCACAAAACTCCTATACAATCCCCCGCTACAGCAGATATCACTTTAAACTACTCTCTCAGCTTCTATCACAAAACTCCTATACAATCCCCCGCTACAGCAGATATCACTTTAAACTACTCTCTCAGCTTCTGTCACAAAACTCCTATACATTCCCCCGCTACAGCAGATATCACTTTAAACTACTCTCTCAGCTTCTGTCACAAAACTCCTATACAGTCCCCCACTACAGCAGATATCACTTTAAACTATTCTCTCAGCTTCTATCACAAAACTCCTATACAATTCCCCGCTACAGCAGATATCACTTTAAACTATTCTCTCAGCCTCTGTCACAAAACTCCTATACAATCCCCCGCTACAGCAGATATCACTTTAAACTATTCTCTCAGCTTCTGTCACAAAACTCCTATACAATCCCCCGCTACAGCAGATATCACTTTAAACTACTCTCTCAGCTTCTGTCACAAAACTCCTATACAATCGCCCGCTACAGCAGATATCACTTTAAACTACTCTCTCAGCTTCTGTCACAAAACTCCTATACAATCCCCCGCTACAGCAGATATCACTTTAAACTACTCTCTCAGCTTCTGTCACAAAACTCCTATACAATCCCCCGCTACAGCAGATATCACTTTAAACTATTCTCTCAGCCTCTGTCACAAAACTTGTATACAATTCCCCGCTACAGCAGATATCACTTTAAACTACTCTCTCAGCTTCTGTCACAAAACTCCTATACAATCCCCCGCTACAGCAAATATCACTTTAAACTACTCTCTCAGCTTCTGTCACAAGACTCCTATACAATCCCCCGCTACAGCAGATATCACTTTAAACTATTCTCTCAGCTTCTGTCACAAAACTCCTATACAATCCCCCGCTACAGCAGATATCACTTTAAACTACTCTCTCAGCTTCTGTCACAAAACTCCTATACAATCCCCCGCTACAGCAGATATCACTTTAAACTACTCTCTCAGCTTCTGTCACAAAACTCCTATACAATCCCCCGCTACAGCAGATATCACTTTAAACTATTCTCTCAGCTTCTGTCACAAAACTCCTATACAATCCCCCGCTACAGCAGATATCACTTTAAACTATTCTCTCAGCTTCTGTCACAAAACTCCTATACAATCACCCGCTACAGCAGATATCACTTTAAACTATTCTCTCAGCTTCTGTCACAAAACTCCTATACAATCCCCTGCAGCGGATATCACTTTAAACTATTCTCTCAGCTTCTATCACAAAACTCCTATACAATCCCCCGCTACAGCAGATATCACTTTAGACTACTCTCTCAGCTTCTGTCACAAAACTCCTATACAATCCCCCGCTACAGCAGATATCACTTTAAACTACTCTCTCAGCCTCTGTCACAAAACTCCTATACAATCCCCCTCAACAGCAGATATCACTTTAAACTACTCTCTCAGCCTCTGTCACTAAACTCGTATACAATCCCCCGCTACAGCAGATATCACTTTAAACTACTCTCTCAGCTTCTGTCACAAAACTCCTATACAATCCCCGCTACGGCGGATATCACTTTAAACTATTCTCTCGGCTTCTGTCACAAAACTCCTATACAATCCCCTGCTACAGCAGATATAACTTTAAACTACTCTCTCAGCTTCTGTCACAAAACTCCTATACAATCCCCCGCTATAGCAGATATCACTTTAAACTATTCTCTCAGCTTCTGTCACAAAACTCCTATCCAATCCCCCGCTACAGCAGATATCACTTTAAACTACTCTCTCAGCTTCTGTCACAAAACTCCTATACAATCCCCCGCTACAGCAGATATCACTTTAAACTACTCTCTCAGCTTCTGTCACAAAACTCCTATACAATCCCCCGCTACAGCAGATATCACTTTAAACTACTCTCTCAGCCTCTGTCACATAACTCGTATACAATCCCCCGCTACAGCAGATATCACTTTAAACTACTCTCTCAGCCTCTGTCACAAAACTCGTATACAATCCCCCGCTACAGCAGATATCACTTTAAACTACTCTCTCAGCTTCCATCACAAAACTCCTATACAATCCCCCGCTACAGCAGATATCACTTTAAACTACTCTCTCAGCTTCTGTCACAAAACTCCTATACAATCCCCCGCTACAGCAGATATCACTTTAAACTACTATCTCAGCTTCTATCACAAAACTCCTATACAATCCCCCGCTACAGCAGATATCACTTTAAACTATTCTCTCAGCCTCTGTCACAAAACTTGTATACAATTCCCCGCTACAGCAGATATCACTTTAAACTACTCTCTCAGCTTCTGTCACAAAACTCCTATACAATTCCCCGCTACAGCAAATATCACTTTAAACTACTCTCTCAGCTTCTGTCACAAGACTCCTATACAATCCCCCGCTACAGCAGATATCACGTTAAACTATTCTCTCAGCTTCTGTCACAAAACTCCTATACAATCCCCCGCTACAGCAGATATCATTTTAAACTACTCTCTCAGCTTCTGTCACAAAACTCCTATACAATTCCCCGCTACAGCAGATATCACTTTAAACTACTCTCTCAGCTTCTGTCACAAAACTCCTATACAATCCCCCGCTACAGCAGATATCACTTTAAACTACTCTCTCAGCTTCTGTCACAAAACTCCTATACAATCGCCCGCTACAGCAGATATCACTTTAAACTATTCTCTCAGCTTCTATCACAAAACTCCTATACAATCCCCCGCTACAGCAGATATCACTTTAGACTACTCTCTCAGCTTCTGTCACAAAACTCCTATACAATCCTCCGCTACAGCAGATATCACTTTAAACTACTCTCTCAGCTTCTGTCACAAAACTCCTATACAATCCCCCGCTATAGCAGATATCACTTTAAACTATTCTCTCAGCTTCTGTCACAAAACTCCTATACAATCCCCCGCTACAGCAGATATCACTTTGACTACTCTCTCAGCTTCTGTCACAAAACTCCTATACAATCCCCCGCTACAGCAGATATCACTTTAAACTACTCTCTCAGCCTCTGTCACAAAACTCCTATACAATCCCCCTCAACAGCAGATATCACTTTAAACTACTCTCTCAGCCTCTGTCACTAAACTCGTATACAATCCCCCGCTACAGCAGATATCACTTTAAACTACTCTCTCAGCTTCTGTCACAAAACTCCTATACAATCCCCCGCTACAGCAGATATCACTTTAAACTATTCTCTCGGCTTCTGTCACAAAACTCCTATACAATCCCCTCTGCAGCAGATATCACTTTAAACTATTCTCTCAGCTTCTGTCACAAAACTCCTATACAATCCCCCGCTACAGCAGATATCACTTTAAACTACTCTCTCAGCTTCTGTCACAAAACTCCTATACAATCCCCCGCTATAGCAGATATCACTTTAAACTATTCTCTCAGCTTCTGTCACAAAACTCCTATACAATCCCCCGCTACAGCAGATATCACTTTAAACTACTCTCTCAGCTTCTGTCACAAAACTCCTATACAATCACCCGCTACAGCAGATATCACTTTAAACTACTCTCTCAGCTTCTGTCACAAAACTCCTATACAATCCCCCGCTACAGCAGATATCACTTCCACCAGTTTTATAGTGGACTCTCTTGTTGGTTATTTACTTTTGATGATCTCAAATTCTCGATTTTTAATTTTGTGTGTTAGTCTTTTAAATACACTCTCATTGCAATATATTAAAAACACTAACCCACATAATTAAAAATGATGTGTATTTTCTTATAGCAAAGCCACATTAAGCTATATGCTAAATCCACTGAAGGGAATCGAACCGCTGATTTTAGCGTTGTAAATCCGTAGACTTACCGCTGTACTAGTGTGGGACTACTGCAATGAACAAATACAGGAAGTTCTCGTTTTGTGTATTGTAACGGTACAAATAAAAGCATTTACACGGTCTGTCATGGCCTGGTGTTTAAGGCGTTCCAATCCAAATCCGAGGGTCGCGGGTTCGAATCACCGTCCCACCAAACATACTCGCCCTTTCAGTCGTGGAGGCTTTATAATGTGATGGTCAATCCTACTATGCGTTGGTAAAAGAGTAGCCCAAGAGTTGGCAGTGTGTGGTGATGACTAGTTTACTTCCCCCTAGTTTTACACTGCTAAATTAGAGACGGCTAGCGCAGATAACCCTCGTGTAGCTTTGCGCGAAATAATAATAATAAAAAAAACAAGCATTTACTCACCATGTGCAGACGCTTTATTACGATAACATTCGTGATAACGCGACGCGCGATAGTTGAAGCGATGTTACGACGAGAGTAGCATTACGGTTAATCTGTTCAGTCGCCAGATGGTCGCGCTGTCAGTTTGGTCATACAACAAGTCATTAAAATCAGTTTATCGTGCTTCACACTGGACTTTATGTTTTCTGTAGATGTATTATGTTGACTATGTGAGTATAGGCGGCACATATAATTGGGTAGTTTGAGACAAGATTGAACGGCAGATCAACGAAGTTCGCGATCTACAGGTCTTACGCGAAGATCGCGTGCTGAACTTGCAGATAATTTCCAAGGCTTTTCTCATGTCTTTCCACTGTCATTCTTCTGTAGTATATTCCTGCAGTATATTAAGACTTGACTAACGGCCCCACTAGGACTGAACACATCGTGTATACTCTATAGGAAATGGTGTTTGATTTACGCCACTAATTAATATTACTTTCCCCTAATACAAGATATTATCTTATGACAAACAATATCTTGTTATATCAATTTCATGTTAATGCTATCTTGCACGATAGCATGTTTCCATTACCAACTGTTGAAAGAGGCAGTGGCCCAAGATAATATTTTATGACAAACAATATCTTGTTATATCAGTTTCATGTTTTGCCCGATAGTAATGAACTAACCTGATTTTTAGAAATCAAATCTATCTGTTTATCTACAGTTTTGTTGCTTATAATGTTAATAAATAACTAAAGTTTAATACATTCCGTTATACTGGCTATATCAAGAAAAAAAGGACCATCCTATCTGTCTGTTGAATAGGAAACGATACAACAACTGTGGGACTAAGGACAGCTCTATTTCTAAACAGGACGGACGCAGTACTGTCTTGTTATTATTTATTTTATTTGGTTTTCACTAAATAGAAACTAGATCTTGATTAAAGTTTGGTAAAGATTTGAATGATTGGAAATTATCATGGTTTAATGAATCCAATAAAACTACCTGACATGCTTTTCTGTTGTTCAGTAACACCACTTGTTTCTCATGTGCTCAGTAAAACTACCTGTCATATTTCTCTCTTACCCAGTAATACCACTTGTCACGTTTCTCATGTGTTCAGTAAAACTACCTGTCATATTTCACTATTACCCAGTAATACCGCTTGTGACGTTTCTCATGTGTTCAGTAAAACTACCTGTCATATTTCACTATTACCCAGTAATACCACTTGTCACGTTTCTCATGTGTTCAGTAAAACTACCTGTCATATTTCTCTCTTACCCAGTAATACCGCTTGTGACGTTTCTCATGTGTTCAGTAAAACTACCTGTCATATTTCACTATTACCCAGTAATACCGCTTGTGACGTTTCTCATGTGTTCAGTAAAACTACCTGTCATATTTCTCTATTACCCAGTAATACCACTTGTGACGTTTCTCATGTGTTCAGTAAAACTACCTGTCATATTTCACTATTACCCAGTAATACCGCTTGTGACGTTTCTCGTGTGTTCAGTAAAACTACCTGTCATATTTCTCTATTACCCAGTAATACCACTTGTGACGTTTCTCATGTGTTCAGTAAAACTACCTGTCATATTTCACTATTACCCAGTAATACCGCTTGTGACGTTTCTCATGTGTTCAGTAAAACTACCTGTCATATTTCACTATTACCCAGTAATACCACTTGTGACGTTTCTCATGTGTTCAGTAAAACTACCTGTCATATTTCTCTCTTACCCAGTAATACCACTTGTGACGTTTCTCATGTGTTCAGTAAAACTACCTGTCATATTTCTCTGTTACCCAGTAATACCACCTCTTACGTTTCTCATGTATTCAGTAAAACTACTCGGCATATTTCTCTATTACTCAGTAATACCACCTCATACGTTTCTCATGTATTCAGTAAAACAACCTGTCATATTCATTTACTTTTCACTAATACTATCTGGCGTGTTTATTTATTGATTAATGACACTTTGTGACGTATTTTTATTGTTCACTGGTGTTACTTGTTTTTTGCTACTGTTAAGTAATATTGTGTGGCATATTTCTTTATCATTTGTTTTCACGTGTGAAATAGTCTGTTTTTTGTTACATGTCAAGCGTTGCAACAAGTTTTATTACACTAATTTAGTGACGTATGAAAGTATTGTGACCTCAATAAGCAATCTCTTTTCAAGAAGTGGTACCCAGTGCATCAACCAGTTTGATTTACGTTATTTAGTTTATACATACGATGGCAATAAGAATGTGTTATTTGTATTTTTGAGTATCAGGCGAATGTTTTAGAGGCGGATAAGAACATGTTACTTAAAGATTTTTTGCAGGAACGGCTATGCTATGTTTGCAATTCGTTTTAAGGCTTAAATGTCATGCACTTATTACGCAGTACTCACACTTTATATGTGTGCAGTTTCAGGATGCTTCCAACCCCTGGGGTCGGTGAATGTGAAATGTTTCGTCTAAGCCTACTTATATATGATTATTAAAAAGCTGACTTTTAGATATCACTTTCATCATTAGGTTCGCTTTTTTCGCATTAACAAATTATGCTTTGTGCATATTAATAAGCATATTCTTAGTGTTGAGTTTTCATTTGATTGTGTGTTTTTGGTTTGGCTTGTTCTGAATTTCGCGCAAAGCTACACGAGGGCTATCTGCGCTAGCTGACCCTGATTTAACAGTGTAAGACTAAAGGAAAGGCAGCTAGTCATCATCACCCACCGCCAACTCTTTGGCTACTCTTTTACCAACGAATAGTGGGAATGACCGTCACATTATAACGCCCCCACGGCTGAAAGGGCGAGCATGTTTGGGGCGTTATAATGTGACGGTCATTCCCACTATTCGTTGGTAAAAGAGTACCCAAAGAGTTGGCGGTGGGTGATGATAACTAGCTGCCTTCCCTCTAGTCTTACACTGCAAAATTATGGACGGCGACTGAATGCCTTAATTACCTGGCCATGCTGGGTCACGTCCGAGATAAATTATAATACGTAACAAGATATTTAGGCCCGGCATGGTCAGATGGGTTAAAGAGTTCGACTCGTAATATGAGGGTCGTGGGTTCGAATCCCCGTCATACCAAAAATGCTCGCCCTTTCAACCGTGAGAGTGTTATTATTCTACGGTCAATCTTGCCATTCATTGGCAAAAGAGTAGCCCAAGAGCTGCCTCTCCTCTAGTCTCACACTGCTAGATCAGGGATGGCTAACGCAGACAGTCCTTGTTTAGCTTTACGCTAAATTGAAAAACAAACAAATAAAAACAAATATTTTGGACGAGTCTTCGATTTATTATATTACGTGTTACTATTTCAAAGAACCGGAAATTTGAATTTTAGCTTAGTAGTTAATTAACTACCAATATATTTCAAGTTTATGTTATTTTCCAACAGAATTAAAAACATAGAAACAATGCAATTTATAATATTGGTTATTACTAATAGTTATTACAAATAATGGTTTTATACACAACAGTTTTACAAGCTTACAGACAATACTGAGTCTTCTCTTTGGTCCAGAAATGAATATTTTATTAACGATCCAGTTTCACGATGAGCAAATTAATTTTGATTTGATATTGTTACACCTCTTTTTAGTAAGATAGCTTGGTTGGCCTCACGTCGATGGCTTTTTACTGATATTTAATATCCTCGTAGAAATTCTAACGTCCAAAGTAATTCACTGAAGTTGAATGGTTTGTAAAGTTCTAAATCTATAAACGTTGCTGGTCTAATTTTATAGTTTTCCGAATAACAGTTTCCTAGGCTAATAGTGTACTGACTTTAGCTGTTCAATAATATTCTCTCCATTCGGCTCACCGTTTTTTTTATAGGAATCGCACGAGTTTTTAGAACTTTCGACAAAATTCTCGCGCGCTTTCGTCAAACAGGCGAAAGTTTCGAGAACAGGCGGGTCTTGTGCAATACACAGTCAGGAATATACATCACATGCAAAAATGGAAACTACACAGAAATAAATGTAGATATAATACAAAGTTCGTTGTAAAATTTCAGCAGATCACCGTAAATTGTTTAACTTTGGTTTGATGTGATACGTATGATTAATGTCGACGTTTTGTAAACAAAACATAATAAGACGTAAATTTTAAGTTTAAACTTTCTTAGCTCGTGTAATTCATTTTTTAACTGCACATTTTTTGGCTCGTCGACTGTTAAAGTTACATTCTTCTAGCAAGAGCATCAAAACAAAATGATGGTTTCATCTTGATAAAATTATTGCTCAAGGTTTTAAAAACAAACTTAAATTTTTGAGGTTCTAATTACTGAAATTAACAATATCTTAATTATAGTATTCTCAAATTAATTTAGAAATAAACTTGAGTTGTGGTGAAACTTAGTTGAATGGACGGCAACTGTCTGATGTAGAAACAGAATTGAAGAGGACGAAGTTATGAAAGCATGTCACCTTTCGTCTTCAAATCGTCAGAACTTTCAAAACTCCGTCCTCAAAAGGCCCGGCATAGCCAGGTGGTTAAGGCACTCGACTTGTAATCTGAGGGTCACGAGTTCGAATCCCCATCACACCAAACATGCTCCCTCTTTCAGCCGTGGGGGGTGTTATAATGTGGTGGTCAATCCCATTACTCGTTGGTAAAAGAGTAGCCCAAGAGTTGGCAGTGACCTGCTGCCTTCCCTTTAGTCTTACACTGCTAAAATTAGGGACGGCTAGCGCAGATAGCCCTCGATTAGCTTTGCGCGTAATTCAAAAACAGACCAACAAACTGTCGTCTATTGTTGTATTTCTACTGCAGGCAGTTGCCACCCATTCAACTAAGTTTCATCTTGAATATTCAACCTAATGATCTACTAAAGAATAAACTTGAGACGTGTTTTGAGGTTCCAGTTGAGACAATGAGCCATATCTTGATGTCACTATTTTTAATATTTAGATACAAACTTTAATAATGTTTAAGTTCTAATTAACAAAATTAGCTACATACTGATGAAATTATCGCTAAAGTATATCCGAAAACAGCTAAATAACAGTTCTCCATGTTCCATCATATCATGAAATGTAAGTATTTTCCTGTAATGGCGGGAATGATAAAGGAGAGGTGTTAATACAGGGGAGAATTTTGCAAGCTTACAAAGAAGATTTGACGCAGATTTTTTATTTAGAATAATACTAATATTTGACATACCTGTCAGTAACGATAAGATATATTTGTAAATCGCTACATAAAGCCATGATTACTACAAGTTTAAAATGAATAATTACATGTTGTTGTTGTTCTTTGTTTCAATCACATTTTCCAAGCTGCTTGTCGTTTATCAACTCATGGATAATGTAGTTTTCAAAGGGAGGCAACTTTGCCTAGGGAGACATTAGACCTGATAACGGTAATACGCAGAACTCACCTTATTTTTTATTTTTTTCTTTGTAAAATATACACTGGAAGATAAGCCCTCTTGTGTTGAAACACGGCATCGTGGATCAAGTTTCTTGGCGCCAAAGCTTGGCGCCACTGAGACGCTTCATCCTTAGCTAATTACACCTGCTGGAGTCAGATCAATGATGGACCATCTGTGATAGAGGAAAGTTGATGTCAAATGTGCACAGCCTCAGAAATTAGTCATGCTTTTATTGTATGATCAACGTTTTTGAACTGTAGAACAATATGCTAGGTCCCATCTTTGTGTTGTGGAAAGCAAAGATAGCTCAACTGTACGATTTTGCTCTTAACAACAAACAAACGTGTTGGTGTTTAATTTAGTTGATTTCTATGAGAACCTAAAGAGGGCGCTACCATACGTTCTAGTAAGATTACTTCAGTCTACCCATTCGATTTACGTTAAATTCAATGAACTGTCTTTTTATGTAATTCGTTTCACCACAACTGGTTACGTCTCTACGTGTTCGAAGCGCCCCATTACTTCTTAATACATTTTGTAACCTTAGGCTGTTAACGGACACTGTCTACATTCATTTTCGTAGGCTCCACGCAGACTAGGTCCTGAATTTTCTGCAATGGTTATATACATAACAATCTAACTGTTTTTGTGTTTTTTGTATAAGAAGGCTCCGCCGTGTCTGATATTAACTTTGAATGTAGGGTTATTTAGCAACAAAGAAAACGCCGATAATAAATCATATTCTGAATAAACGCATGTTTACATGTAGATATTTTATTGTGATTACCAAAAGGACAAATGCGTGTTACATACCCCTCAGGAGTTCCATCTAACGTACAGTCCAAATGAGAACGAAAAATATTTAATAAGATAACCGAGACTTGTTTAATTCTTACGTAATATCTAAAAAAATGTACCTAAGTTGAGATTAATTTTCTAAGTATTTAAAAACACCTTTAGGATCGTAATATCATGTCTTTTGTTGTTAAACGTTGGTCAAAGAAAATGATATTTGATATTAAAGTTATTTGTTTGTTTTGAATTTCGCGAAAAGCTATAAGAGAGCTATCTGCGCTAGCTGTTCCTAATTTAGCAGTGTAAGACTAGAGGAAAGGCAGCTAGTCATCACCACCAACCGCCAACGAAAAGTGGGATTGATCATCACAATATAACGCCCCCCCCGAAAAGATGAGCATGTTTGGTGTGAAGGGGATTTGAAGCCGCTACCCGCGAATTGCGAGTCGAGTGCCTTAATTACCTGGCCATACCGGAGCCGATATTAAAATAAGAACATTTGTTTATTGTTCAGAAAATTAGAATACATGTTACTTTTCTAAATTTGAAATAAAGTAACAAATACGATTTTTATTGTTGACAGAAAGTAGAAAACAATGTTTTGTTGGCGAATAACAGAAGAAAAAATGTTCCTCGATAAAAGAATGTAGATGATATGGTGTTCATTGTCGATTGTTTGTTTGTTTTTGAATTTCGCACAAAGCTACTCGAGGGCTATCTCTGCCAGCCGTCCCTAATTTTGCAGTGTAAGACTAGAGGGAAGGCAGCTAGTCATCACCATCCACCGCCAACTCTTGGGCAACTCTTTTACCAACGAATAGTGGGATTGACCGTCACATTGTAACGCCTCCACGGCTGAAAGGGCGAGCATGTTTGGCGCGACGGGGATGCAAACCCGCAACCCTCGAATTACGAGTCGCACGCCTTAACGCGCTTGGCCATGCCGGGCCATGTTCATTGTCGATAGCTTGATATGTAATATAAATTATTATGTTCATTGCTCATAGAAAACAGCGAACACAGTATTGTTCAAATAATACAATTTAATAGGCATTTTATGCTGGTACAAATGATAAAACATTGTGTTTATTGTTGATAAAAAGCAGAATACATGGAGTTCATTGTTGTGACAAAGAGGCAATAATGTTACTATAATTATTTTTCTAAAACTTTTATGAAGGATGGAAACCGTTTTCAATGAAGGCGATAAACAACCTCAGTTAAATGTTTATTTATTCTATCCCACGATTCGGATTATGTTGTGTTTTTTTTACAGGGTCTGTGAACATCATCGGTTACAAAACGGATTTTAAACAATAGCAACCAAAAATAAATTGAAATTGCAACAATATAATAGAACAGTGAACGGTGAAGCTTTTGTTTGTTTTTTTGAATTTTGCGCAAAGCTACTCGAGGGCTATCCGTGCTAGCCGTCCCTAATTTAGTAGTGTAAGACTAGAGGGAAGGCAGCTAGTCATCACCACCCACCGCCAACTCTTGGGCTACTCCTTTACCAACGATAAGTGGGATTGACCGTCACATTATAACGCCCCCACGGCTGAAAGGGCGAGTATGTTTGGGGCGACGGGGATGCAAACCCGCAACCCTCACATTACGAGTCGCACGCCTTAACACCCTGGGCCCTGCCAGTCTACGGTGAAGCGTATAAAAATATTGTTATTGAGTCGAAATATTGAGTCGAACGTCATAATAGAAATTATGAAAACAAAAAGTATTATTTGTTAATTTTGAAAATAATATAATAGTATTATCTGTCAATTATGAAAGATAAATATATAATTGTATTATAGGGGCTAGATATTACCTGTTAATGGAAGGGCGTTTGGGTTAAAACAAAAGTGATTCTTTAAACTTTTTCTCGAGAAAATTGTGAAAAATCTCTAAAGTTTCAATCCGATAAGATATCTCGTTAATTATGCTTTGTTCGTAGATGCGATATTCAGCGGTGGTTTGTCGTCATGATTTGCAGCGACACGAATGTGTTCTGTGAAATGATCATGTGTAGGACGGCTGGATTTACCCATTTATATGGATATGTTACTATTCTTAAATTTGTTGAACCCAAACAGGAGTTTGTTATGAGATCATTTCTATGAACGTAAATAAAATTAAAACCTATACTGCCAGAATGTAACTTTATTAGCTCAGTATATATCACTATTGCAGCTTCTTCAGGGCGGGCAGGGCATGGCCAGGTGGGTTAAGGCGTTCGACTCGTAATCTGAGGATCCGGGTTAGAATCCCCATTGCACCAAATATGCTTGTTCTTTCAGCTCTGGGAGCGTTATAATGTGACGGTCAATCCCACTATACGTTGGTAAAGAGTAGCCGAAGAGTTGACGGTGGGTGGTGATGACTAGCTACCTTCCTTCTAGTCTCACATTGCTAAATTAGGGACGACTAGTGCAGATAGCCTTTGTGTAGCTTTGCGCGAAATTCAAAAACAAACAGTCACCAGGAGCAATTGATATTCCACGAGTTAACTAAACCAGCTAAGCCTAAATTATAACACTGTAATTAGTGAATCGAACATTCATACACATGTTTAGAAAGTGCTTGTTATGTTAAAATGATATCAAACATCCTTGAACTTACATTGTTAAAACAAAAAAAAACCAACAATGCTAAATAAATAACGTGTGAACCAATAGGTAAACTGTTGATATAATTGAATTCAGAATAGAATACGCTGCGCATCTAAATACCTTCTTCATATTTGTAGTGGTAAGCATTTTTCCATCTTATTATATCAATACATATGTAGTACAATTTTTGGACGCATATTTTAATCTTTATAAGTGTGTATATAGGTTTTGTCAAAGTTCAACATTTTAAAGTTTTAAGAATGTTATTAATGTCTCTAGTCTATACAAGAGACCAACTTTTGTATTTGGATTTGGATTCTTTAATTTTTCTGTTCACCATATTATGACATTCAGATAAGATCCTGACATCCAATAAGATGTTTGCTTTTGGTAGACCATGTTCTTTTCCACAATTTTATGCAATAACATGTTTAGAATTGAGGTTTGACTGTTACACACATGTTCAGATATTCGATCATGTAATGGTCTGTAAGTTTCTCCTATATACGTACTAGAGAATCTGCCACATGTTACTTCATAAATAATGTTGTTTTTTAACTATGACGTCTGTCATGTAGGCCATATTCAGTAGCTTCACAATTATTTTCGACAATCATGATTGTTTCTTATATGCTGAACTTGCTTTCAATGATTTAAGGGGGATGCCCAGCTTTTGTACGATTTTAATAGCTATTTCTGATTTTATAATTATTCTCTTCAGTTTTACGGTGATAACATTACTTGTATATGGACTCACGCACGTGGCATGGGCTACAAATACGCTTTCCTTATTTTTACGGTTCAAGAGGACATGTCTATTTCCTTTTGTCCCCCGTCGGGACAGCAGTAAGCCTTCGAATTTACAATGCTTAAATCAAGGGTTTGATTACCCTCGGTGGACACAGAAGAGAGCCCAATGTGGCTTTGCTATAAGAAAACACACACACACACACTATTTTATTTTTGCCTGTCAGTATTTTTATTATGTTTTGTATAAATTCTTGTGGACAGACATTTTTCTAAAGAGTTATCAGTTTTTTCCTAGCGCCCTACCGCATTTATTTGTTATTACGAAACTTTATCAGTCCTATGGAGGTAGTCAATAACGACACCTCTTATTATTGGATGGGAAATGTCATGAATATATATGCAAGTAAAGATCTTTATATTAAATGATTTGTTAGAAATACCAGTAAGGATTTCCCCATTCGTGACATAAACTGTAGTATATAGAAACGGTAAATTTCTACCGTTTCTATATATTAAAACTCATGGAAATTATTAAGAGACAACCAGAGGCGCTCAGAAACGTTCGTTTCTCTCCAGCCCCTTTCCACTCCGGTGAATTAAGGTTTAGCTCTGATGAGAAGGAATAATGGTGTTACTTGGAGGGTATGATAGATACCAACTTATTTGAGGTGGGTATAAATTAACATTAAAATTAAAACCGAATGGGGAGAGCGAGGAACAAGGACGGAAAGGAGAGCTAGCTCGACTGATCGGCTAAGAACAAGGATGGAAAGGAGAGCTGGCTCGACTGATCGGCTAAGAACAAGGATGGAAAGGAGAGCTGGCTCGACTGATCGGCTAGGAACAAGAATGGAAAGGAGAGCTGGCTTGACTGATAGGCTAAGAACAAGGATGGAAAGGAGAGCTGGCTCGACTGATCAGCTAAGAACAAGGATGGAAAGGAGAGCTGGCTCGACTGATCGGCTAAGAACAAGGATGGAAAGGAGAGCTGGCTCGACTGATCGGCTAGGAACAAGGATGGAAAGGAGAGCTGACTCGTCTGATCAGCTAAGAACAAGGATGGAAAGGAGAGCTGGCTCGACTGATCAGCTAAAACTGGATGGAAAGAAGAGCTGGCTCGACTGATCGGCTAGGAACAAGAATGGAAAGGAGAGCTGGCTCGACTGATAGGCTAAGAACAAGGATGGAAAGGAGAGCTGGCTCGACTGATCAGCTAAGAACAAGGATGGAAAGGAGAGCTGGCTCGACTGATCGGCTAAGGAACAAGGATGGAAAGGAGAGCTGGCTCGACTGATCAGCTAAGAACAAGAATGGAAAGGAGAGCTGGCTCGACTGATCGGCTAAAACAAGAATGGAAAGGAGAGCTGGCTCGACTGATAGGCTAAGAACAAGGATGGAAAGGAGAGCTGGCTCGACTGATCGGCTAAGAACAAGGATGGAAAGGAGAGCTGGCTCGACTGATCGGCTGGGAACAAGGATGGAAAGGAGAGCTGGCTCGACTGATCGGCTAAGAACAAGAATGGAAAGGAGAGCTGGCTCGACTGATCGGCTAAGAACAAGAATGGAAAGGAGAGCTGGCTCGACTGATAGGCTAAGAACAAGGATGGAAAGGAGAGCTGGCTCGACTGATCGGCTAAGAACAAGGATGGAAAGGAGAGCTGGCTCCACTGATCGGCCGGTGGCAGCTTGGAGATTGACTAGGTGGTCCTTGGATAGTGGCGGAGTGGTGAATTAATGAGTTCCTGGATTAAGGGGCTGCAAATCCAAATATAATAAACTGTGAATGATTAGAACAGAACTTTCGGTTTATAATTTCCTTTTTAATTTGGTTCTAAATTTGTTTTAACCTTGAATGATAATGCACCTTTTCATAGCAATGATCACACGTTTCACCGATTCAAGGCGATAATTTGCTGTGGGGGGGAAGCGATAATGCCCCAAAAAAACCCACTTTAACAACAAATAAAATACCCTGAGCGTGACCGCTTATTTAAGTGTTTTAGTAGAATCTTTGTTTAATTTTAAATAGATTTATTCTTATTTATCTAACAAAGATATCTATTTTAAGTTCCACTGAGTAAGAACTGATGATTCATTAATGCAGTTACTATACATTTAATGAAATGCTCTGTAAACAAACCAAAGGTATCGCTGAGGTTACTTATATTGCTGTTGTTGTGGCCTCTATCATTATGAATTTCTTGGAACCGCAAACTCTTACTCAATGGAATTCTGAAACTAATTAGTGTGACAAGAAACTAGAAAATACTATTTTTAGTTTTGATAAAAAATAGAAACGTGAAACTTTTGGTGATAAAAGTATAACACATGATAATTAGCGTTGAAAGATAGTCGACAATACAATGCTTATTGTTTACAGAAGGCAGAGGCTACAATGTTTATTGTTTACAGAAGGCAGACAATTCAATGTTTCTTGTTTTTACAAAGGGCTGAAGCTACAATGTTTATTGTTTACAGAAGGGAGAAGCTACAATGTTCATTATTGAATTAAAGAAGAAAGTAGTTACCCAATACTGAAAAATGTAATAAGTGCTTATATTATGTATTTTTGATAAAGTTACTAAGTCTATTTACAGTCATCCTTAATTTTAAACTACTGACCAGAGGGGTGGAAACAAATTAGTATCAACTTTCCATTCATTATAAACCATAAGGGATTGCCTATCATTCTAATAATGTTCACTCAACGTAAAGTGTGGGAAATATTTAAGCAGTATTGAAATCCGTATACCTACCACTTGACTCTTAATCCAAGGGTCGCGGGTTCGAATTCCCTTCACACCAAACATACTCGCCCTTTCAGCGGTGGGTGCGTTATAATGTGACGGCCAATCCCGCTATTCGTTGGTAAAAGAGTAACCCAAGAATTGGCGGTGTGTGGTGATGACTAGTTGCCTTCCATGTAGTCTTACACTGCTAAATTACGGACGGCTAGTGCAGATAGCTCTCATGTAGCTTTGCGCGAATTTCAAACCATACCAAACTAAACAAACGATTTTATCTGCGATTCGGTAGGGAAAATCTAAGCACTACGATAATCAGCATTAGGATGAGCAGACAGGAACATTTTGAAAGAAGCTATAGGCATAATATTGTACTTGACTTACTGCACATTATCTACCAAGGTGGTTCTGAATGGTTCCTCAATACCTCTGCGTGTCATTTGGATACTTCCATGGTTCTTGTGGTTGGCCGTTAAGCTTCTAATTCGCTGCAAATAACTTTTCGCAGTTTCAATGCTAAAAAAGTGCGGGAAATGCCTTTTTTTTTAGCTAATGAAAAAAAATTTAGTTCAAATTTAAAATAAACCGATTGGCTATTTTTTTATTTTTAAACAGAAACGTTTCCAACTGTCTCGTGAAAGGCGTGATAAATTTATATCACATAAATCATTTGTGTATATTATTAAAAATATTCCAAGCACAGAACCATGAGGAACGCCATATTTTATCATATGCTCATCACTATGGTTATTTATTTGTACAATCTAGGCTCTTTATATAACTAATATTTAAACTATCGTATTTCCCGTCGTCAAAGACGCACCACCATTTTGATTAGCTAAATTTTCGTAAAAAAAAACATAAACATAACAATAAGGTGGCAGCAGTTCCATAAATCTCACCAAGATGTTTCGTGGATTGTTAAGTGACCTATGGTACATAAGTTCTCTTGCCCACTTCTCGTTTTTTGTGAGCTATATCCTTATCATATCTACCTTTGAAAGTGTATATCTTATATTACTACTGAAATATCCGTATTATTACCAACAATAATGTTATTTTAAGCCTGAGGAGTTAAAAAGAGTGCCGGTATTACAGTATCATATGTACTGTGACTTGTTCTTACTATTTAATACTAAGTACCTTATACATTTAATTCTGGGTCGTAAAGAGGCCTGGATTACTGCCTAGTATCGAAACGATTCCTCTAGGCTTAGGTTTAGGCCTATGAACAACGTAACCTTTCGCCTAGCTGACGTAGGTTAAATTTTTGAGACTTATTTTAGGGCAAAAATAGCATTTTGGACGCCGGTAAATACAGTATTTAATTAAACTCACTTTAATTTCAAAATTTTCGCTTTATATAATAATATTTGATGTCTTAATGTGTAAAATATCTTCTATAAATCCAAAAAAAAAATACACTAGTGTTTTGTCTGTTATCTAAGCACTCGTAAATACTCTGTATGAACTTTGACAACACCTTCACAGGATTGAGGTTTAGAGAAAATATTTGTTTATTTAGAAAGAAAAGCTAGTCAAGCTATTTTTTCATTACTTTAGAAAATAATAATAAAATATACAAAACTATACTTGAAATGTTTTGTATATTGGAATTACTATACCCTTTTTAATTTTTGTTGTTGTAATAGATAACTTATAAGTATAAACCAGTGGTTATATTATGTAATTTATACACTCTTTTACTAGTGTTACTAAAATTCCATCATGGAATTTTCGATATTTTATTTTCATGATTACAGATTTCACTTCCTTTTACATTTAGAGAATAAACACTTGGAATTATTGTTTCTATTAAACATGAGTGTACTTAGTGCCCGAAACAGTAGAATATATTTTGAAGTAAGTATTCTTAGGGCCTGACTTCAGGTAGTGGTTAAGGTGCGAGATAGGCACAATCTGCTTGGTGATCGCAAGATACAAACCCATTCTCAAACATGTTCGACCTTTCAGCTATGGGTAGTTATAAGGCTACTGTCAATCCCACCGTTCGTTGGAAATTACTAGCCCAAGAGTTGGTGATACTGATTTTACTATGTGCCTAACTTCTCTATCACTTCTAAAATGTCCCCGACAGTATTTTAGCGCTTGGTTTCCCGCGGTGGACACCATAATTAACCTAATGACGCTTTGCTCTAAAATAAAATCGCTTTAAAATTCTGGACGACTAATCCAAATAGCTTTCGAGTAGCTCTGCGTGAAATTCAACAAAAACAAATAAAATAAAGTTATGTTAGTGCCTAAAACAGTGAAAACGTTACAGAATAAATGTTTGTAATGATATAAACAGTGAATATATTGTGGAGTAGGTTTTGTTAATGCGTAAAACAGTGAATATATCGTGGAGTAGGTTTTGTTAATGCCATAAACAGTGAATATATCGTGGAGTAGGTTTTGTTAATGCGTAAAACAGTGAATATATCGTGGAGTAGGTTTTGTTAATGCCATAAACCGTGAATATATCGTGGAGTAGGTTTTGTTAATGCGTAAAACAGTGAATATATTGTAGAGTAGGTTTTGTTAATGCCATAAACAGTGAATATATTGTGAAGTAGGTTTTGTTAATTCCATAAACAGTGAATATATTGTGGAGTAGGTTTTGTTAATGCGTAAAACAGTGAATATATTGTGGAATAGGTTTTGTTAATTCCATAAACAGTGAAGGTTTTGTTAATGCCATAAACAGTAAATATATTGTGGAGTAGGTTTTGTTAATTCCATAAACAGTGAATATATTGTGGAGTAGGTTTTGTTGATGCCATACACGGTGAATATATCGTGGAGTAGGTTTTGTTAATTCCATAAACAGTGAAGGTTTTGTTAATGCCATAAACAGTGAATATATTGTGGAGTAGGTTTTGTTAATTCCATAAACAGTGAAGGTTTTGTTAATGCCATAAACAGTGAATATATTGTGGAGTAGGTTTTGTTAATGCGTAAAACAGTGAATATATTGTGGAGTAGGTTTTGTTAATTCCATAAACAGTGAAGGTTTTGTTAATGCCATAAACAGTGAATATATTGTGGAGTAGGTTTTGTAAATTCCATAAACAGTGAAGGTTTTGTTAATGCCATAAACGGTGAATATATTGTAAAGTAGGTTTTGTTAATGCCATACACGGTGAATATATCGTGGAGTAGGTTTAGTTAATGCGTGAAACAGTGAATATATTGTGGAGCAGGTTTTGTTAATGCGTAAAACAGTGAATATATTGTGGAGTAGGTTTTGTTAATGCGTAAAACAGTGAATATATTGTGGAGTAGGTTTTGTTAATGCCACAAACAGTGAATATATTGTGGAGTAGGTTTTGTTAATTCCATAAACAGTGAATATATCGTGGAGTAGGTTTTGTTAATGCGTAAAACAGTGAATATATTGTGGAGTAGGTTTTGTTAATGCCATAAACAGTGAATATATTGTGGAGTAGGTTTTGTTAATTCCATAAACAGTGAATATATCGTGGAGTAGGTTTTGTTAATGCGTAAAACAGTGAATATATTGTGGAGTAGGTTTTGTTAATGCCATAAACAGTGAATATATTGTGGAGTAGGTTTTGTTAATTCCATAAACAGTAAATATATTGTGGAGTAGGTTTTGTTAATGCGTAAAACAATGAATATATTGTGGAGTAGGTTTTGTTAATGCGTAAAACAGTGAATATATTGTGGAGTAGGTTTTGTTAATGCGTAAAACAATGAATATATTGTGGAGTAGGTTTTGTTAATGCGTAAAACAGTGAATATATTGTGGAGTAGGTTTTGTTAATTCCATAAACAGTGAAGGTTTTGTTAATGCCATAAACAGTGAATATATTGTGGAGTAGGTTTTGTTAATTCCATAAACAGTGAAGGTTTTTTTAATGCTATAAACAGTGAATATATTGTGGAGTAGGTTTTGTTAATGCCATAAACAGTGAATATATTGTGGAGTAGGTTTTGTTAATTCCATAAAAGTAAATATATTGTGGAGTAGGTTTTGTTAATGCGTAAAACAATGAATATATTGTGGAGTAGGTTTTGTTAATGCGTAAAACAGTGAATATATTGTGGAGTAGGTTTTGTTAATGCGTAAAACAATGAATATATTGTGGAGTAGGTTTTGTTAATTCCATAAACAGTGAAGGTTTTGTTAATGCCATAAACAGTGAATATATTGTGGAGTAGGTTTTGTTAATTCCATAAACAGTGAAGGTTTTGTTAATGCTATAAACAGTGAATATATTGTGGAGTAGGTTTTATTAATGCGTAAAACAATGAATATATTGTGGAGTAGGTTTTGTTGATGCCATACACGGTGAATATATTGTGGAGTAGGTTTTGTTAATGCCATACACGGTGAATATATCGTGGAGTAGGCTTTGTTAATGCGTAAAACAGTGAATATATTGTGGAGTAGGTTTTGTTAATGCGTAAAACAATGAATATATTGTGGAGTAGGTTTTGTTAATTCCATAAACAGTGAAGGTTTTGTTAATGCCATAAACAGTGAATATATTGTGGAGTAGGTTTTGTTAATTCCATAAACAGTGAAGGTTTTGTTAATGCTATAAACAGTGAATATATTGTGGAGTAGGTTTTATTAATGCGTAAAACAATGAATATATTGTGGAGTAGGTTTTGTTGATGCCATACACGGTGAATATATTGTGGAGTAGGTTTTGTTGATGCCATACACGGTGAATATATCGTGGAGTAGGTTTTGTTAATGCCAGAAACAGTGAATATATTGTGGAGTATGTTTTGTTAATGCAAGAAACAGTGAATATATTGTGGAGTAGGTTTTGTTAATGCTATAAACAGTGAATATATTGTGGAGTAGGTTTTGTTAATGCCAGAAACAGTGAATATATTGTGGAGTAGGTTTTGTTAATGCGTAAAACAGTGAATATATTGTGGAGTAGGTTTTGTTAATTCCATAAACAGTAAATATATTGTGGAGTAGGTTTTGTTGATGCCATACACGGTGAATATATCGTGGAGTAGGCTTTGTTAATGCGTAAAACAGTGAATATATTGTGGAGTAGGTTTTGTTAATGCGTAAAACAGTGAATATATTGTGGAGTAGGTTTTGTTAATGCCAGAAACAGTGAATATATTGTGGAGTAGGTTTTGTTAATTCCATAAACAGTAAATATATTGTGGAGTAGGTTTTGTTAATTCCATAAACAGTAAATATATTGTGGAGTAGGTTTTGTTAATGCCAGAAACAGTGAATATATTGTGGAGTAGGTTTTGTTAATGCCAGAAACAGTGAATATATTGTGGAGTAGGTTTTGTTAATGCTATAAACAGTGAATATATTGTGGAGTAGGTTTTGTTAATGCTATAAACAGTGAATATATTGTGGAGTAGGTTTTGTTAATGCTATAAACAGTGAATATATTGTGGAGTAGGTTTTGTTAATGCCACAAACAGTGAATATATTGTGGAGTAGGTTTTGTTAATTCCATAAACAGTGAATATATCGTGGAGTAGGTTTTGTTAATGCGTAAAACAGTGAATATATTGTGGAGTAGGTTTTGTTAATGCCATAAACAGTGAATATATTGTGGAGTAGGTTTTGTTAATTCCATAAACAGTGAATATATCGTGGAGTAGGTTTTGTTAATGCGTAAAACAGTGAATATATTGTGGAGTAGGTTTTGTTAATGCCATAAACAGTGAATATATTGTGGAGTAGGTTTTGTTAATTCCATAAACAGTAAATATATTGTGGAGTAGGTTTTGTTAATGCGTAAAACAATGAATATATTGTGGAGTAGGTTTTGTTAATGCGTAAAACAGTGAATATATTGTGGAGTAGGTTTTGTTAATGCGTAAAACAATGAATATATTGTGGAGTAGGTTTTGTTAATGCGTAAAACAGTGAATATATTGTGGAGTAGGTTTTGTTAATTCCATAAACAGTGAAGGTTTTGTTAATGCCATAAACAGTGAATATATTGTGGAGTAGGTTTTGTTAATTCCATAAACAGTGAAGGTTTTTTTAATGCTATAAACAGTGAATATATTGTGGAGTAGGTTTTGTTAATGCCATAAACAGTGAATATATTGTGGAGTAGGTTTTGTTAATTCCATAAAAAGTAAATATATTGTGGAGTAGGTTTTGTTAATGCGTAAAACAATGAATATATTGTGGAGTAGGTTTTGTTAATGCGTAAAACAGTGAATATATTGTGGAGTAGGTTTTGTTAATGCGTAAAACAATGAATATATTGTGGAGTAGGTTTTGTTAATTCCATAAACAGTGAAGGTTTTGTTAATGCCATAAACAGTGAATATATTGTGGAGTAGGTTTTGTTAATTCCATAAACAGTGAAGGTTTTGTTAATGCTATAAACAGTGAATATATTGTGGAGTAGGTTTTATTAATGCGTAAAACAATGAATATATTGTGGAGTAGGTTTTGTTGATGCCATACACGGTGAATATATTGTGGAGTAGGTTTTGTTGATGCCATACACGGTGAATATATCGTGGAGTAGGCTTTGTTAATGCGTAAAACAGTGAATATATTGTGGAGTAGGTTTTGTTAATGCGTAAAACAATGAATATATTGTGGAGTAGGTTTTGTTAATTCCATAAACAGTGAAGGTTTTGTTAATGCCATAAACAGTGAATATATTGTGGAGTAGGTTTTGTTAATTCCATAAACAGTGAAGGTTTTGTTAATGCTATAAACAGTGAATATATTGTGGAGTAGGTTTTATTAATGCGTAAAACAATGAATATATTGTGGAGTAGGTTTTGTTGATGCCATACACGGTGAATATATTGTGGAGTAGGTTTTGTTGATGCCATACACGGTGAATATATCGTGGAGTAGGCTTTGTTAATGCGTAAAACCGTGAATATATTGTGGAGTAGGTTTTGTTAATGCGTAAAACAGTGAATATATTGTGGAGTAGGTTTTGTTAATTCCATAAACAGTAAATATATTGTGGAGTAGGTTTTGTTAATGCCAGAAACAGTGAATATATTGTGGAGTATGTTTTGTTAATGCAAGAAACAGTGAATATATTGTGAAGTAGGTTTTGTTAATGCTATAAACAGTGAATATATTGTGGAGTAGGTTTTGTTAATGCCAGAAACAGTGAATATATTGTGGAGTAGGTTTTGTTAATGCGTAAAACAGTGAATATATTGTGGAGTAGGTTTTGTTAATTCCATAAACAGTAAATATATTGTGGAGTAGGTTTTGTTGATGCCATACACGGTGAATATATCGTGGAGTAGGCTTTGTTAATGCGTAAAACAGTGAATATATTGTGGAGTAGGTTTTGTTAATGCGTAAAACAGTGAATATATTGTGGAGTAGGTTTTGTTAATGCCAGAAACAGTGAATATATTGTGGAGTAGGTTTTGTTAATGCCAGAAACAGTGAATATATTGTGGAGTAGGTTTTGTTAATGCTATAAACAGTGAATATATTGTGGAGTAGGTTTTGTTCATGCTATAAACAGTGAATATATTGTGGAGTAGGTTTTGTTAATGCTATAAACAGTGAATATATTGTGGAGTAGGTTTTGTTAATGCCAGAAACAGTGAATATATTGTGGAGTAGGTTTTGTTAATGCCAGAAACAGTGAATATATTGTGAAGTAGGTTTTGTTAATGCGATAAACAGTGAATATATTGTGGAGTATGTTTTGTTAATGCTATAAACAGTGAATATATTGTGGAGTAGGTTTTGTTAATGCCAGAAACAGTGAATATATTGTGGAGTAGGTTTTGTTAATGCTATAAACAGTGAATATATTGTGGAGTAGGTTTTGTTAATGCTATAAACAGTGAATATATTGTGGAGTAGGTTTTGTTAATGCCAGAAACAGTAAATATATTGTGGAGTAGGTTTTGTTGATGCCATACACGGTGAATATATCGTGGAGTAGGCTTTGTTAATGCGTAAAACAGTGAATATATTGTGGAGTAGGTTTTGTTAATGCGTAAAACAGTGAATATATTGTGGAGTAGGTTTTGTTAATTCCATAAACAGTAAATATATTGTGGAGTAGGTTTTGTTAATGCCAGAAACAGTGAATATATTGTGGAGTAGGTTTTGTTAATTCCATAAACAGTAAATATATTGTGGAGTAGGTTTTGTTAATGCCAGAAACAGTGAATATATTGTGGAGTAGGTTTAGTTAATGCCAGAAACAGTGAATATATTGTGGAGTAGGTTTTGTTAATGCCAGAAACAGTGAATATATTGTGGAGTAGGTTTTGTTAATGCTATAAACAGTGAATATATTGTGGAGTAGGTTTTGTTAATGCTATAAACAGTGAATATATTGTGGAGTAGGTTTTGTTAATGCTATAAACAGTGAATATATTGTGGAGTAGGTTTTGTTAATGCTATAAACAGTGAATATATTGTGGAGTAGGTTTTGTTAATGCTATAAACAGTGAATATATTGTGGAGTAGGTTTTGTTAATGCCAGAAACAGTGAATATATTGTGGAGTAGGTTTTGTTAATGCCAGAAACAGTGAATATATTGTGGAGTAGGTTTTGTTAATGCTATAAACAGTGAATATATTGTGGAGTAGGTTTTGTTAATGCTATAAACAGTGAATATATTGTGGAGTAGGTTTTGTTAATGCTATAAACAGTGAATATATTGTGGAGTAGGTTTTGTTAATGCCAGAAACAGTGAATATATTGTGGAGTAGGTTTTGTTAATGCCAGAAACAGTGAATATATTGTGGAGTAGGTTTTGTTAATGCCAGAAACAGTGAATATATTGTGGAGTAGGTTTTGTTAATGCCAGAAAAAGTGAATATATTGTGGAGTAGGTTTTGTTAATGCTATAAACAGTGAATATATTGTGGAGTAGGTTTTGTTAATGCTATAAACAGTGAATATATTGTGGAGTAGGTTTTGTTAATGCCAGAAACAGTGAATATATTGTGGAGTAGGTTTTGTTAATGCCAGAAATAGTGAATATATTGTGGAGTAGGTTTTGTTAATGCCAGAAACAGTGAATATATTGTGGAGTAGGTTTTGTTAATCCCATAAACAGTGAAGGTTTTTTTAATGCTATAAACAGTGAATATATTGTGGAGTAGGTTTTGTTAATGCCATAAACAGTGAATATATTGTGGAGTAGGTTTTGTTAATTCCATAAAAAGTAAATATATTGTGGAGTAGGTTTTGTTAATGCGTAAAACAATGAATATATTGTGGAGTAGGTTTTGTTAATGCGTAAAACAGTGAATATATTGTGGAGTAGGTTTTGTTAATGCGTAAAACAATGAATATATTGTGGAGTAGGTTTTGTTAATGCGTAAAACAGTGAATATATTGTGGAGTAGGTTTTGTTAATTCCATAAACAGTGAAGGTTTTGTTAATGCCATAAACAGTGAATATATTGTGGAGTAGGTTTTGTTAATTCCATAAACAGTGAAGGTTTTGTTAATGCTATAAACAGTGAATATATTGTGGAATAGGTTTTATTAATGCGTAAAACAATGAATATATTGTGGAGTAGGTTTTGTTGATGCCATACACGGTGAATATATTGTGGAGTAGGTTTTGTTGATGCCATACACGGTGAATATATCGTGGAGTAGGCTTTGTTAATGCGTAAAACAGTGAATATATTGTGGAGTAGGTTTTGTTAATGCTATAAACAGTGAATATATTGTGGAGTAGGTTTTGTTAATGCCAGAAACAGTGAATATATTGTGGAGTAGGTTTTGTTAATTCCATAAACAGTAAATATATTGTGGAGTAGGTTTTGTTAATGCCAGAAACAGTGAATATATTGTGGAGTAGGTTTAGTTAATGCCAGAAACAGTGAATATATTGTGGAGTAGGTTTTGTTAATGCCAGAAACAGTGAATATATTGTGGAGTAGGTTTTGTTAATGCTATAAACAGTGAATATATTGTGGAGTAGGTTTTGTTAATGCTATAAACAGTGAATATATTGTGGAGTAGGTTTTGTTAATGCTATAAACAGTGAATATATTGTGGAGTAGGTTTTGTTAATGCCAGAAAGAGTGAATATATTGTGGAGTAGGTTTTGTTAATGCCAGAAACAGTGAATATATTGTGGAGTAGGTTTTGTTAATGCTATAAACAGTGAATATATTGTGGAGTAGGTTTTGTTAATGCTATAAACAGTGAATATATTGTGGAGTAGGTTTTGTTAATGCTAGAAACAGTGAATATATTGTGGAGTAGGTTTTGTTAATGCTATAAACAGTGAATATATTGTGGAGTAGGTTTTGTTAATGCTATAAACAGTGAATATATTGTGGAGTAGGTTTTGTTAATGCCAGAAACAGTAAATATATTGTGGAGTAGGTTTTGTTGATGCCATACACGGTGAATATATCGTGGAGTAGGCTTTGTTAATGCGTAAAACAGTGAATATATTGTGGAGTAGGTTTTGTTAATGCGTAAAACAGTGAATATATTGTGGAGTAGGTTTTGTTAATTCCATAAACAGTAAATATATTGTGGAGTAGGTTTTGTTAATGCCAGAAACAGTGAATATATTGTGGAGTAGGTTTTGTTAATTCCATAAACAGTAAATATATTGTGGAGTAGGTTTTGTTAATGCCAGAAACAGTGAATATATTGTGGAGTAGGTTTAGTTAATGCCAGAAACAGTGAATATATTGTGGAGTAGGTTTTGTTAATGCCAGAAACAGTGAATATATTGTGGAGTAGGTTTTGTTAATGCTATAAACAGTGAATATATTGTGGAGTAGGTTTTGTTAATGCTATAAACAGTGAATATATTGTGAAGTAGGTTTTGTTAATGCTATAAACAGTGAATATATTGTGGAGTAGGTTTTGTTAATGCCAGAAACAGTGAATATATTGTGGAGTAGGTTTTGTTAATGCCAGAAACAGTGAATATATTGTGGAGTAGGTTTTGTTAATGCTATAAACAGTGAATATATTGTGGAGTAGGTTTTGTTAATGCTATAAACAGTGAATATATTGTGGAGTAGGTTTTGTTAATGCCAGAAACAGTGAATATATTGTGGAGTAGGTTTTGTTAATGCTATAAACAGTGAATATATTGTGGAGTAGGTTTTGTTAATGCTATAAACAGTGAATATATTGTGGAGTAGGTTTTGTTAATGCCAGAAACAGTGAATATATTGTGGAGTAGGTTTTGTTAATGCCAGAAACAGTGAATATATTGTGGAGTAGGTTTTGTTAATGCCAGAAACAGTGAATATATTGTGGAGTAGGTTTTGTTAATGCCAGAAACAGTGAATATATTGTGGAGTAGGTTTTGTTAATGCTATAAACAGTGAATATATTGTGGAGTAGGTTTTGTTAATGCTATAAACAGTGAATATATTGTGGAGTAGGTTTTGTTAATGCCAGAAACAGTGAATATATTGTGGAGTAGGTTTTGTTAATGCCAGAAACAGTGAATATATTGTGGAGTAGGTTTTGTTAATTCCAGAAACAGTGAATATATTGTGGAGTAGGTTTTGTTAATTCCATAAACAGTGAAGGTTTTTTTAATGCTATAAACAGTGAATATATTGTGGAGTAGGTTTTGTTAATGCCATAAACAGTGAATATATTGTGGAGTAGGTTTTGTTAATTCCATAAAAGTAAATATATTGTGGAGTAGGTTTTGTTAATGCGTAAAACAGTGAATATATTGTGGAGTAGGTTTTGTTAATGCGTAAAACAGTGAATATATTGTGGAGTAGGTTTTGTTAATTCCATAAACAGTGAAGGTTTTGTTAATGCCATAAACAGTGAATATATTGTGGAGTAGGTTTTGTTAATTCCATAAACAGTGAAGGTTTTGTTAATGCTATAAACAGTGAATATATTGTGGAGTAGGTTTTATTAATGCGTAAAACAATGAATATATTGTGGAGTAGGTTTTGTTGATGCCATACACGGTGAATATATTGTGGAGTAGGTTTTGTTGATGCCATACAGGGTGAATATATCGTGGAGTAAGGTTTGTTAATGCGTAAAACAGTGAATATATTGTGGAGTAGGTTTTGTTAATGCGTAAAACAGTGAAGATATTGTGGAGTAGGTTTTGTTAATTCCATAAACAGTAAATATATTGTGGAGTAGGTTTTGTTAATGCCAGAAACAGTGAATATATTGTGGAGTAGGTTTTGTTAATTCCATAAACAGTAAATATATTGTGGAGTAGGTTTTGTTAATGCCAGAAACAGTGAATATATTGTGGAGTAGGTTTTGTTAATGCCAGAAACAGTGAATATATTGTGGAGTAGGTTTTGTTAATGCTATAAACAGTGAATATATTGTGGAGTAGGTTTTGTTAATGCATAAAACAGTGAATATATTGTGGAGTAGGTTTTGTTAATGCGTAAAACAGTGAATATATTGTGGAGTAGGTTTTGTTAATTCCATAAACAGTAAATATATTGTGGAGTAGGTTTTGTTGATGCCATACACGGTGAATATATCGTGGAGTAGGCTTTGTTAATGCGTAAAACAGTGAATATATTGTGGAGTAGGTTTTGTTAATGCGTAAAACAGTGAATATATTGTGGAGTAGGTTTTGTTAATGCCAGAAACAGTGAATATATTGTGGAGTAGGTTTTGTTAATTCCATAAACAGTAAATATATTGTGGAGTAGGTTTTGTTAATGCCAGAAACAGTGAATATATTGTGGAGTAGGTTTTGTTAATGCCAGAAACAGTGAATATATTGTGGAGTAGGTTTTGTTAATGCCAGAAACAGTGAATATATTGTGGAGTAGGTTTTGTTAATCCCATAAACAGTGAAGGTTTTTTTAATGCTATAAACAGTGAATATATTGTGGAGTAGGTTTTGTTAATGCCATAAACAGTGAATATATTGTGGAGTAGGTTTTGTTAATTCCATAAAAAGTAAATATATTGTGGAGTAGGTTTTGTTAATGCGTAAAACAATGAATATATTGTGGAGTAGGTTTTGTTAATGCGTAAAACAGTGAATATATTGTGGAGTAGGTTTTGTTAATGCGTAAAACAATGAATATATTGTGGAGTAGGTTTTTGTTAATGCGTAAAACAGTGAATATATTGTGGAGTAGGTTTTGTTAATTCCATAAACAGTGAAGGTTTTGTTAATGCCATAAACAGTGAATATATTGTGGAGTAGGTTTTGTTAATTCCATAAACAGTGAAGGTTTTGTTAATGCTATAAACAGTGAATATATTGTGGAATAGGTTTTATTAATGCGTAAAACAATGAATATATTGTGGAGTAGGTTTTGTTGATGCCATACACGGTGAATATATTGTGGAGTAGGTTTTGTTGATGCCATACACGGTGAATATATCGTGGAGTAGGCTTTGTTAATGCGTAAAACAGTGAATATATTGTGGAGTAGGTTTTGTTAATGCTATAAACAGTGAATATATTGTGGAGTAGGTTTTGTTAATGCCAGAAACAGTGAATATATTGTGGAGTAGGTTTTGTTAATTCCATAAACAGTAAATATATTGTGGAGTAGGTTTTGTTAATGCCAGAAACAGTGAATATATTGTGGAGTAGGTTTAGTTAATGCCAGAAACAGTGAATATATTGTGGAGTAGGTTTTGTTAATGCCAGAAACAGTGAATATATTGTGGAGTAGGTTTTGTTAATGCTATAAACAGTGAATATATTGTGGAGTAGGTTTTGTTAATGCTATAAACAGTGA
Source organism: Tachypleus tridentatus (assembly GCF_004210375.1). Classification (NCBI taxonomy): domain Eukaryota; kingdom Metazoa; phylum Arthropoda; class Merostomata; order Xiphosura; family Limulidae; genus Tachypleus; species Tachypleus tridentatus. The sequence continues at coordinate 18,345,527 of NC_134837.1, read as the reverse complement.
ATATATTGTGGAGTAGGTTTTGTTAATGCCAGAAAGAGTGAATATATTGTGGAGTAGGTTTTGTTAATGCCAGAAACAGTGAATATATTGTGGAGTAGGTTTTGTTAATGCTATAAACAGTGAATATATTGTGGAGTAGGTTTTGTTAATGCTATAAACAGTGAATATATTGTGGAGTAGGTTTGTTAATGCTAGAAACAGTGAATATATTGTGGAGTAGGTTTTGTTAATGCTATAAACAGTGAATATATTGTGGAGTAGGTTTTGTTAATGCTATAAACAGTGAATATATTGTGGAGTAGGTTTTGTTAATGCCAGAAACAGTAAATATATTGTGGAGTAGGTTTTGTTGATGCCATACACGGTGAATATATCGTGGAGTAGGCTTTGTTAATGCGTAAAACAGTGAATATATTGTGGAGTAGGTTTTGTTAATGCGTAAAACAGTGAATATATTGTGGAGTAGGTTTTGTTAATTCCATAAACAGTAAATATATTGTGGAGTAGGTTTTGTTAATGCCAGAAACAGTGAATATATTGTGGAGTAGGTTTTGTTAATTCCATAAACAGTAAATATATTGTGGAGTAGGTTTTGTTAATGCCAGAAACAGTGAATATATTGTGGAGTAGGTTTAGTTAATGCCAGAAACAGTGAATATATTGTGGAGTAGGTTTTGTTAATGCCAGAAACAGTGAATATATTGTGGAGTAGGTTTTGTTAATGCTATAAACAGTGAATATATTGTGGAGTAGGTTTTGTTAATGCTATAAACAGTGAATATATTGTGAAGTAGGTTTTGTTAATGCTATAAACAGTGAATATATTGTGGAGTAGGTTTTGTTAATGCCAGAAACAGTGAATATATTGTGGAGTAGGTTTTGTTAATGCCAGAAACAGTGAATATATTGTGGAGTAGGTTTTGTTAATGCTATAAACAGTGAATATATTGTGGAGTAGGTTTTGTTAATGCTATAAACAGTGAATATATTGTGGAGTAGGTTTTGTTAATGCCAGAAACAGTGAATATATTGTGGAGTAGGTTTTGTTAATGCTATAAATAGTGAATATATTGTGGAGTAGGTTTTGTTAATGCTATAAACAGTGAATATATTGTGGAGTAGGTTTTGTTAATGCCAGAAACAGTGAATATATTGTGGAGTAGGTTTTGTTAATGCCAGAAACAGTGAATATATTGTGGAGTAGGTTTTGTTAATGCCAGAAACAGTGAATATATTGTGGAGTAGGTTTTGTTAATGCCAGAAACAGTGAATATATTGTGGAGTAGGTTTTGTTAATGCTATAAACAGTGAATATATTGTGGAGTAGGTTTTGTTAATGCTATAAACAGTGAATATATTGTGGAGTAGGTTTTGTTAATGCCAGAAACAGTGAATATATTGTGGAGTAGGTTTTGTTAATGCCAGAAACAGTGAATATATTGTGGAGTAGGTTTTGTTAATTCCAGAAACAGTGAATATATTGTGGAGTAGGTTTTGTTAATTCCATAAACAGTGAAGGTTTTTTTAATGCTATAAACAGTGAATATATTGTGGAGTAGGTTTTGTTAATGCCATAAACAGTGAATATATTGTGGAGTAGGTTTTGTTAATTCCATAAAAAGTAAATATATTGTGGAGTAGGTTTTGTTAATGCGTAAAACAATGAATATATTGTGGAGTAGGTTTTGTTAATGCGTAAAACAGTGAATATATTGTGGAGTAGGTTTTGTTAATTCCATAAACAGTGAAGGTTTTGTTAATGCCATAAACAGTGAATATATTGTGGAGTAGGTTTTGTTAATTCCATAAACAGTGAAGGTTTTGTTAATGCTATAAACAGTGAATATATTGTGGAGTAGGTTTTATTAATGCGTAAAACAATGAATATATTGTGGAGTAGGTTTTGTTGATGCCATACACGGTGAATATATTGTGGAGTAGGTTTTGTTGATGCCATACAGGGTGAATATATCGTGGAGTAAGGTTTGTTAATGCGTAAAACAGTGAATATATTGTGGAGTAGGTTTTGTTAATGCGTAAAACAGTGAAGATATTGTGGAGTAGGTTTTGTTAATTCCATAAACAGTAAATATATTGTGGAGTAGGTTTTGTTAATGCCAGAAACAGTGAATATATTGTGGAGTAGGTTTTGTTAATTCCATAAACAGTAAATATATTGTGGAGTAGGTTTTGTTAATGCCAGAAACAGTGAATATATTGTGGAGTAGGTTTTGTTAATGCCAGAAACAGTGAATATATTGTGGAGTAGGTTTTGTTAATGCTATAAACAGTGAATATATTGTGGAGTAGGTTTTGTTAATGCATAAAACAGTGAATATATTGTGGAGTAGGTTTTGTTAATGCGTAAAACAGTGAATATATTGTGGAGTAGGTTTTGTTAATTCCATAAACAGTAAATATATTGTGGAGTAGGTTTTGTTGATGCCATACACGGTGAATATATCGTGGAGTAGGCTTTGTTAATGCGTAAAACAGTGAATATATTGTGGAGTAGGTTTTGTTAATGCGTAAAACAGTGAATATATTGTGGAGTAGGTTTTGTTAATGCCAGAAACAGTGAATATATTGTGGAGTAGGTTTTGTTAATTCCATAAACAGTAAATATATTGTGGAGTAGGTTTTGTTAATGCCAGAAACAGTGAATATATTGTGGAGTAGGTTTAGTTAATGCCAGAAACAGTGAATATATTGTGGAGTAGGTTTTGTTAATGCCAGAAACAGTGAATATATTGTGGAGTAGGTTTTGTTAATGCTATAAACAGTGAATATATTGTGGAGTAGGTTTTGTTAATGCTATAAACAGTGAATATATTGTGGAGTAGGTTTTGTTAATGCTATAAACAGTGAATATATTGTGGAGTAGGTTTTGTTAATGCCAGAAACAGTGAATATATTGTGGAGTAGGTTTTGTTAATGCCAGAAACAGTGAATATATTGCGGAGTAGGTTTTGTTAATGCTATAAACAGTGAATATATTGTGGAGTAGGTTTTGTTAATGCTATAAACAGTGAATATATTGTGGAGTAGGTTTTGTTAATGCCAGAAACAGTGAATATATTGTGGAGTAAGTTTTGTTAATGCTATAAACAGTGAATATATTGTGGAGTAGGTTTTGTTAATGCTATAAACAGTGAATATATTGTGGAGTAGGTTTTGTTAATGCCAGAAACAGTGAATATATTGTGGAGTAGGTTTTGTTAATGCCAGAAACAGTGAATATATTGTGGAGTAGGTTTTGTTAATGCCAGAAACAGTGAATATATTGTGGAGTAGGTTTTGTTAATGCTATAAACAGTGAATATATTGTGGAGTAGGTTTTGTTAATGCCAGAAACAGTGAATATATTGTGGAGTAGGTTTTGTTAATGCCAGAAACAGTGAATATATTGTGGAGTAGGTTTTGTTAATGCCAGAAACAGTGAATATATTGTGGAGTAGGTTTTGTTAATGCCAGAAACAGTGAATATATTGTGGAGTAGGTTTTGTTAATGCCAGAAACAGTGAATATATTGTGGAGTAGGTTTTGTTAATGCTATAAACAGTGAATATATTGTGGAGTAGGTTTTGTTAATGCCAGAAACAGTGAATATATTGTGGAGTAGGTTTTGTTAATGCCAGAAACAGTGAATATATTGTGGAGTAGGTTTTGTTAATGCCAGAAACAGTGAATATATTGTGGAGTAGGTTTTGTTAATGCCAGAAACAGTGAATATATTGTGGAGTAGGTTTTGTTAATGCCAGAAACAGTGAATATATTGTGGAGTAGGTTTTGTTAATGCCAGAAACAGTGAATATATTGTGGAGTAGGTTTTGTTAATGCCAGAAACAGTGAATATATTGTGGAGTAGGTTTTGTTAATGCCATAAACAGTGAATATTTTTTGTAAAGGAATTTTTCTTAATTCCATGAAATCGAAACATTTCCAGTTGCTTCTTATTTACATATAATAGTAAATAACTGACTACACCCTTGTGCAAATTAATTTAAACAAATGGTCATTTTACAATATTTTCAGCATGGCGGCCGGTGTAGACTCGCTGGACCCGCTGATTTCCTTAATTAGTCATTTTTTCACACAGACGGAGTCATTAGCTGTGTGTTTCAGTTTGGTCGATCTATTTTTAAGATATATGACGAAATTTTGAGGAATATTACGTCATTCGAAATTGTGTTAGAAGGGCAAGGAGACCAGTCAAAAAACAACTTTTTACTCACTCAATAAAGAGAAAACGGTATGAATGGGGTCTGAAATACAAGAACTGGACGCAAGAACAATAGAGGAAGGTGTTATTCAGTGACGATACTCATTTTTTCGTACAGTGTCAAAGAAGTCTGCATGTTTGCAGATCTCCAGGTGAGAAACTTCGAGAATCTCACATCAGTCAGTTCGTAAAACATCCCTTGAAGAAGATTTTTTGGGGCTTTTTCAGCTACTATGGCGTCGGAGGCTTACATATCGTAAAAGATATGATGCGAGGACCACAGTACATCGAAGTTTTGCAGAGAAGAGTCGTTCCAGAATTGAAAAAGAGATTTCCAGATGGATCTGTCATTTTTCAGCAAGATCTGGCTCCGTGTCACACATCGAAACTTGTGAAGAATTTTATGACTACAACGCGAATAAAGGTGCTGGACTGGCCTGGAAACTCTCCAGACTTAAATCCTATTGAAAATCTTTGGGCGATTTGTAAAGATAGACTTCGGGGAAAAGATTGTACTACGAAAGATAAGCTAATTGAGGCCATAATTGAGGTGTGGTACCGCGATCCAAAAATTATTAAAGATTGCAGTCAACTTGTGGTCTCGATGCCAAAGCGGATTAATGATCTTCTGAAAAATAAAGGCGGTCATATCATGTATTAATTTGTGAGTAATTTTTGGATTCTCAGAAATAAAACGCAAAAAAATTGAAAAAATTGTAATTTTCTGCCTTGTTTCAATTAATTTGCACAAGGGTGTATAATCAATAATCTCTGTTCGTCAACTTTAGATTTCAGCTGCCACATATATTTTATGCACAAATATACAGATAACCCATATATATGGATTTATTCCATTTATTTTAGTAAAACATTACATAAAACTGTCAGAAGAACTAGACTTAGTAATAAAAGGGCATAATGTTTCATCTGTTAACGTTAAAAACTTTTATTACAGAATCGGTAGATTCTATGTGTAGGGAAGTCCAAGGTACTCAATAGGTATAATACTATCATGCACACTAAAAAAATTAACAGTGATAAAGAGTTTCACATTAAAGGATGATTACCACTCAGTTTCTTTTATTTTTCTACCCAACAAGCCCTACAACAAGACAAGAAACCATCACTAAGATATTAAACTAGGAAGCGATCAACTGACCAAATTGTTCATCTTTTTTCTTTTTGTTTCAGTTTGGATAACTCTACTACTACTGTATTATTAACGTCAGTTTAAACCTAAATCCATTTTGCGTATTTCTCGGCAGTGCGCAGTATTATCGCTTAGTCATAACAATCTAGTAGTAATTAAAACAAACAAAAACATAATTATAATATAAATGATATTATCATCACTCCTTGATGTTAGCTTTCTTACAAAAAATAAATAAATATAGAGTGAAACAGAAATCACCAGCCAATAACAGATGAATATTAGATTACTGTATTACGTAGGAACTTAATGCTCTGAACATTGTAGAACTGATGTCTTTAGGAAGCCAACCCCTTTGTTATGTATGAAGTGAAGAAGTGAAAAAGGAATCCATACATATAATATTAAATTTTATAACACACATACACAGAATACACTAACTTTCAGTCAGGGAAAACATTACAAAACAAGTAATAAAATATTTTGTAAATGTAAAATGATATAGCAGTGGCAGAGCCAAGAGCATTGCAAACAAGAATATTGAGATAATATAGCTCTGCATACTTCATCCCTGTCCATCGTAGGCATCTACGTAGCGAAGCAAAAAACTCAAGATTTACGTTCAAGAGACACCAAGGTGACTCAATCAAACATTTCTTAATTATTGCAGATTATTACACTCTCGTTAAACTCGGTCTAACTGACCGACCTCGTGACCATTTTTTCACTTGTGCATTTTACAGTGTAACACTAATTTTTTATATTGAAAGTCATGTAAAGATGATCGATATATAGGTGTACCATATGTATAGCCTTATTTTTATTATTTTTTGTTCTGTCATCCTTTTATCATTTAATATATAAAACATTTTGATACTTGTGAGCAATAATGAAAAGCAATGAAGCTAACTTTGTTTATTTCAATAACGCCTTTTTTTCATGTTTTGGTGAGCTTTTCTTGCATTTCTAAAACGTTTAACTTTAGGTCGTTTTTTATATATAAATGAAATAATTTTACTTTAATTGTAAATATATTTCTTTGAGTTGAGCCTGTGGAAGATTTCCATTGTTTGGGTAGAAAAAAATTGTATGAATAATTTCTAATATATTTGCAGCAACTCAAAAAAGAAATTTTTTTTTTAGCCAAAGTCTTCCAATGTGACAGCGGTAAGTCTTCAGATTTACAACGCTACAATCAGGGGTTCGATTCCCCTTGATGGACACAGCAGATAGCTTCACGTGGTTTTGTTATAAGAACACACACATGCACTCTTAAGTCGAAAGAATACAGTTGTATAATGGAGTTCTAATTGACCTGTTAGAATCGAACAGAAAAATTTATTAAGTGAATTAATTTTTGTACTCTTCATAAAATATCTGCATTATGTAAGACTGAAAGAGTGTGTAATATTTTTGCTAGTTTTTTCTTGGTTACCGTGAGGTATGTAATGGTAATGAGATTGCAATCTTTCTTTTCCAGGCCTAGCATGGCGAAATGGGTTAAGGCGTTCGACTGATAATCTGAGGGTCACGAATTTGAATCCCCATCGCACCAAACATGCTCGCCGTGGGTGCGTTATAATGTGACGGTCAATCCCACTATTCGTTGGTAAAAGAGTAGCCCAAGAGTTGGCGGTGGGTGGTGATGACTAGTTTCCTTCCCTCTAGTCATACACTGCTAATTTAGGGACGGTTAGCGCAGATAGCCCTCTAGTAGCTTTGTGCGAAATAAACGAAAAACTACTTTGCTATTCCAGAAAACCCCAAGTCAGGAAGAGACTAGGTAGCTAGTCATCACCACCCACCGCCAACTCTTGGACTACTGTTTTACCAACAAATAGTTGGATTGACCGTCACATTATAACGCCCCCACGGCTGAAAAGGCGAGCATGTTTGGTGTGATGGGGGATTCGAACACGCGACCCTCGGATTACGAATCGAGTGAATTATCCACCTGGCCATGCCGGGTCACAAAATAGTTAGAGAATTAGAAACGCTGCTGTTGTATCAGTTTTTAAAATGTCGTCGGTAATGTAAAATTAAACAATAAGTTTCTAAATAATATATTTTGGTATCAATATAATAGGGATATCAATAGAACAATAAAACTCTCTTGAAAAATATTGAAATGCCGATAAAACCAGAAATACAAATAATAAAAAGGGAGGCTGGTTCTTGTTAGGGTTCTAGCACTAAACTACACAAAGAGCTATCTGCACTATGTCAACCGCGAGAACGGAACCTTGGATCTTTACGTTGTAAATACGTAAACTTACTGTTTACCCGCCGGGGTATTTCAGGAGAGCAAATGGTTTAAGTCTTTCGAAGGGAAACGTTTTATTAACAGGTTTAAATTGTCTTTTCAGATGCTTCAAAGAGAAATATTTGATTACAATGTTTGAAGTACCAACTCAGGCGTTCCAAAGGCCAGGTAAAGTGTGATTATGATGTGCGAAGTGGTTCAGTTCGGATCTACTGAAGAGGCAGAAAAGATTTAACCACAATCATTGAAATATCAGTTCAGGTGTTTTGAAGAGTAGAATACAGTAGAGTAGAGCGTTTGATTCATATCTCGCGGAGAGCAGCAAAGTTTGAATACGATGTTTGAAGTGTTAAGTCAGAACATTTTGTTTGTTTGTTTTGAATTTCCCACAAAGCTACACGAGGGCTATCTGCGCTAGCCGTCCCTAATTTAGCAGTGTAAGACTAGAGGGAAGGCAGCTAGTCATCACCACCCACCGCCAACTTTTGGGCTACTCTTTTACTAACGAATAGTGAGATTGATCGTAACATTATAACGCTCACACGGCTGAAAGGGCGAACATGTTTGGTGCGACCGGGTTTCGAACCCACGACCCTCGGATTACGAATCGAACGCCTTAACACACTTGGCCATGCCGGGCCCAAGTCAGAAGAGAAGAAAATATTTAACTATAATAGTTAAAATGTCGATTTAGATCTGGCGAAAGTCAGAAGTTTTATTGCAACGCTGGAAGTGTGGTTCAGATCTTTCGAAGAGCAAAAAAACGTTTGAATGCCATGTTTGAAGCGCCGTCCACATCTTTCGAATCGTTGGAAATGTTTGATTGCATTACCTAATTTCTCACCATTGTTACCTCTTAATAAACTCAATTTTATCCTTTAATATTAAGACTAATAATATGGGTCTTATAATGAGTTGTTGTACCATTCACACGTAGAGCAACAACTGCACTTGCCTCAAACAATTACGACTGTTTAACTTTACCCGACTAGGCTGCTAACGCCCCCAAGTGTCTTCCTCGCGCGAGATAAATCGACTGCCCCGCCACTCGAGTCACGCAGCTTTGCTACACCCGACCGTTTATTCTGCTTTTCCCCTTCCTCGACGATGTATTATTAGCTGATTTCTGGTACATAAGGCTGGATCTCTCTCCTACAGCTGTTCTTAGTCACAGAACCGAACAGGTAAGTAAACAGTTGTACAACTTGGCTTTAAATATAAATATGCACTTTTCTTTTGCCGCTGTTTTACAATCGTTCTCTACGCGGAAAAAATCCAAAGTTAAATTAAAAACAAAACTTTCATTAAAGTTTTGGACTTTTTATAGATTTATTTATATTTATCGAGTTATCTAAGGATGTGTATAAACAAAGCCCTAACCAACTGTTAGTAATAAAAATTTCATCGTCAGGGCAGGCTTTACAGTATTAGGGAAATAAAGAGCTCTGATGAATTATTTTAGTATCTAGTTGGCCAAAATGACCACGCTATGAAGCATGATTGTGATGTCCTGTTATTCAAAAGTGATTTGATTTTGTTATTACAAAGGTAATCAAATTTCAGCACATAATTATGTTCCAATGCGAAAAAGGATTAAGTTAAGTGCGTGATTAAATTATAAAGTCAACATTTTAATACGTATTTACGTTCTAAGAATTTACTTGTACGATAAGATTGACTTTACTAGCCAGATAGTAATGTCCGAGTACATTCAACAAAAAAATAGAGACACGATTTATTCATTGATTGATATTAATGTAATTTATAAACAACACCAACATATTTTTGAAAGTATGCTAAGTAAATATTTTGTATAATTCTACAAGCTCGAACCTATTATTTAAGCACCTAGATCTTGTTTATTTGTACACGTAACATAAATGTTTACTGATAAAGGTAATACTCGTGTAATGTTTATGTTATTCTATACACGTAATATTCATGTTGATCCACGTATAAGTCATTTTCATGTTAATTTATACAAGTACTGTTCGTTTTGATCTATAGTTTTTATGCAGCTGTATGTTTTAAATATGTAATATTTCTATTTAACACTATGAATATCATTGTACAGTTGTTATAAAACTATAAGTTTTAAATTCATGTTTATATCTAACGCTTTGAAAATCATGATATGATTGTGATGAAAATGTCATGTTTAATTTTTGCTGTTTAACATTTTGAAAAACATAACGTAGTTGGAATAGAACTTAGAAGTTATTTTGTTTATAAAGCTAAGCGTGCTAATCAAATTTATAATATTGAAGGCTAAGAATATATTGAATGTATACAGGATTAAGGTAAGATGATGTGAATATATTAATAGATTATCAGTTCTGGTTGTTTGTTTTCGACCTTTTACCTTGCAACAGTTATTTCTGGAAGTAACTCCAAGATAAGATATAATAGTTTGGTTATAATACAAGTTATAACAAGTTTGGTTATTATTATAATAATATGACCTTTTACCTTGCACAGTTATTTCTGGAAGTAACTCCAAGATAAGATATAATAGTTTGGTTATAATACAAGTTTAAAAATTATTAAAGTGTATTTTTATACAACGTTTACGATATTAAACACTTCATGTATTGGTGTATTCCGCTTAAATTGTTACATTAATAGCTTTATTGAAAATTACATAGGTAAAAAACAAGTGAAACTAAAGAGATATGATTCAAATGTGATGTAGCCCGTTTTCAGCGAAGACGGGTAATCTTACCTATTTAGTGTACGACGTGTTAGGCTGATTTGGAACTAACCTAAAGGTTGTTAGGTGTATTTTTATACTGCGTTAGATTGAAATACTTCTTGCCAAGTGAGGTGTCAAGTGAATATCTTTGATTGATGAGGACCAAAGAATTAATTTCTTTTGACGGCCGTACAATAACGCCCCCTGACGTGAAGAAGAAGAGTCGTTAAAAGATGAGTGCCACTAAGCGGTACTGAAGATATCTGGTAGAGTCACTGCCGGTAGAGTAGACATTCTCTTGTACCGCCAGGCACGTGATTCTCTGAAGTGAAAAGTAGAAAACACGTGACGCTGTAATCCCTCTGTCGGGGGGGTTCCCAAAAGAGTCTGAGTGTAGATTATCAGTAATGATAGTTACGTGTACTGTACACCCAAGTTATCCATGAGGCATGTGGGAGTGTGTAAGGGCACGGTTCTCAAATGTAACGAACAAGCAGATAACGTTGATACGCTGTTCAGCAGTAAAGCTTACTTTAAAGTACTTACTGAAATACGGGGTCTCAACCCACCCACCTGCTGCGTTACTGTAACAGTGTCATCTGTCACTTGCAAGCACCACGAGACGTGAGAAATTATGAACGTATTTATAATTATTCATTTAGAGGCATACATAAAGTGCTTCTGATGTTCATGTCTCTCCTTTCCAAATGGAGCGGTTTGTCGTATTTGTTTCCAAAATTTCACAAATTCTTTTGCTTCACTCACTCACTCACTCCTGGACGATTCTGAATCAGTACTTAGTTGTGTTGGATTAACTTTGGTGGTTCTGAAGGAATGTGTGCTCATCTCTTAACTCGAGTTTGAGAAACATAACTAGAATATATAGCTCTGAAGGAATTTGTTGTGGTACTTGTTTGTAATGCTTGGCTAACTCTTGATCCGAACTTGAGAAACATGGCTGTATAGATTGATCTGAATGAATTTGTCGTGGCACATGCTTGTAATATGTGTTCACCTCTTCACCCAGATCTTGAAATGCGGGGCTTGAGTAGCGATTCCTCGACGAACTTGGATTGGTAGTTGATATGTATGTATGTTCATTTCTTCTTTATCTCCCCCCCCCCTGAAGTGCCAGACGTTTGAGAAATTTAACTGAAAAATATCATACAATGACAGCAAATTACCTTTACTGGTTGTGTATGAAGTCAGGCTTTTGTTTGTTTGTTGTTAAGGCCATAAAACCACACAGTAGACTATTACTCTGTTCACTGCGAGCAGCGAAACACAATATATATATATATATATTTTTTACGTTCTAAATGCATAGAAACCGGATCCCTGTTACACAATATTACCAGCGAGCTTTAGCAATATGATATAATGAGTGCTGATAACACTATATAAATGCCTTAATGAGTGTTAGTAATAGTTATACAACTGCATAAACACTCTAGCGAACATTGTTAATGTTGCAATACAGTCTTTGGGACTGATCGTAAGACAATGTAACTGCTTATATAGACGTCGAAATGAGGATTGGTAACACTGTATAAACACTTTAATAAGTGTTAAAAGCTATATAACGGCGTAAACGCTTTAATGAACATCGTTAACCTCCATAACCTCCATCAAAAGTGTTTGTGATACTGTATACCTTAATTAATGAGTGTTGTTAAACAGGTTAGTTTCTCGAGGCCTAAGTCTACCCAAACCTAGTGTTTTATCATACACAGCAAGACGTATTTACGATAAGCCTGTAATATATTGACATTAATTCAGGTTAAAATACTTTGTTTTGTTTAGCCTGATTACATATCTGTCTGTATACTCAATGATGTATTTGTTGTCAGTATTACTCAGACAATATAACCAGCCATATATGTTTTTACATGCATCACCTCACTGCTGGTACGTCACATTTCTACTTGTACGGTCGAACAGGTGATTCACATGCTTCCAAACATTGTTTGTTTGTTTGTTTTTGAATTTCGCACAAAGCTACCCGAGGGCTATCTGTGCTAGCCGTCCCTAATTTAGCAGTGTAAGACTAGAGGGAAGGCAGCTAGTCATCACCACCCACCGCCAACTCTTGGGCTACTCTTTTACCAACGAATAGTGGGATTAACCACACATTATAACGCTCCCACGGCTGAAAGGGCGAGCATGTTTGGCGCAACCGGGATGCGAACCCGTGACCCTCAGATTACGAGTCGCACGCCTTAACACTCTTGGCCATGCCGGGCCTACTTCCAAACATAATTTATTATAGATATTTCTAAAGATAATTTCTGCTCATTCTTCTAACCATCACTTCCTACACGTGTTTCATATGTATTGTGCTATAATTAACTTACATATCCACTAGTTAGAGTACAATTAGTAATTTATATTAAAACTTTATAAAACTAGTAAACATTAAACTATCTTATGAACGCTCAGAGGAACTTCTGAAATATTATCTCACTTGTTTCGATACACAGAGGTGTATTGATCTTAGGTTCACTCTGACCATGGGACAACCTTTGGCCATGTGCTGTGTTCACAAATGGATGCCACTGAAGCGAAGAGTTTTATCAAAATGGAGAGTTTTAGCTTGAATGCCATACTTCTTTGGTCTATCTTTTCGAAACAGGGACAGTAAAAATGAAAATGTATTGTGGAGTAACTTTAAAAAACAAAGATAAGAATGTGGTGTGAAGTATGTTTAGAAAACAAGGATAATAATGTGGTGTGAAGTATGTTTAGAAAACAATGATAATGTTGTGGTGTGAAGTATGTTTAGAAAACAATGATAATAATGTGGTGTAAAGTATGTTTAGAAAACAAGGAGAAGAATGTGGTGTGAAGTATGTTTAGAAAATGATGATAATAATGTGGTGTAAAGTATGTTTAGAAAACTGATAATGATGTGGTGTGAAGTATGTTTAGAAAATGATGATAATAATGTGGTGTAAAGTATGTTTAGAAAACTGATAATGATGTGGTGTGAAGTGTTTTTAGAAAACAATGATAATAATGTGGTGTAAATTATGTTTAGAAAACAATGATAATAATGTGGTGTAAATTATGTTTAGAAAACAATGATAATAATGTGGTGTGAAGTATGTTTAGAAAACAAGGATAATAATGTGGTGCGAAGTATGTTTAGAAAACAAGGATAACAATGTGGCGTGAAGCTATGTTTAGAAAACAATGATAATAATGTGGTGAAGCTATGTTTAGAAAACAAGGATAATAATGTGGTGTGAAGCTATGTTTAGAAAACAAGGATAATAATGTGGTGTGAAGTATGTTTAGAAAACAACGATAATAATGTGGTGTAAACCATGCCCAGAAAACAATGATAATAATGTGGTGTAAATTATGTTTAGAAAACAATGATAATAATGTGGTGTAAAGTATGTTTAGAAAACAATGATAATAATGTGGTGTAAATTATGTTTAGAAAACAATGATAATAATGTGGTGTGAAGTATGTTTAGAAAACAAGGATAATAATGTGGTGTGAAGTATGTTTAGAAAACAAGGATAATAATGTGGTGTGAAATATGTTTAGAAAACAAGGATAATAATGTGGTGTAAATTATGTTTAGAAAACAATGATAATAATGTGGTGTGAAGTATGTTTAGAAAACAAGGATAATAATGTGGTGTGAAGTATGTTTAGAAAACAATGATAATAATGTGGTGTAAATTATGTTTAGAAAACAATGATAATAATGTGGTGTAAAGTATGTTTAGAAAACAAGGATAATAATGTGGTGTGAAGTATGTTTAGAAAACAATGATAATAATGTAGTGTAAAGTATGTTTAGAAAACAATGATAATAATGTGGTGTAAAGCATGTTTAGAAAACAATGATAATAATGTGGTGTAAAGTATGTTTAGAAAACAATGATAATAATGTGGTGTGAAGTATGTTTAGAAAACAATGATAATAATGTGGTGTGAAGTATGTTTAGAAAACAAGGATAATAATGTGGTGTAAAGTATGTTTAGAAAACAATGATAATAATGTGGTGTGAAGTATGTTTAGAAAACAAGGATAATAATATGGTGTGAAGTATGTTTAGAAAACAAGGATAATAATATGGTGTGAAGTATGTTTAGAAAACAATGATAATAATGTAGTGTAAAGTATGTTTAGAAAACAAGGATAATAATGTGGTGTAAAGTATGTTTAGAAAACAATGATAATAATGTGGTGTGAAGCATGTTTAGAAAACAAGGATAATAATGTGGTGTAAAGCATGTTTAGAAAACAAGGATAACAATGTGGTGTGAAGTATGTTTAGAAAACAATGATAATAATGTGGTGTGAAGTATGTTTAGGAAACAATGATAATATGTGGTGCGAAGTATGTTTAGAAAACAACGATAATAATGTGGTGTGAAGCTATGTTTAGAAAACAACGAGAAATAATGTGGTGTGAAGTATGTTTAGAAAACAACGAGAATAATGTGGTGTGAAGTATGTTTAGAAAACAATGATAATAATGTGGTGTAAAGTATGTTTAGAAAACAAGGATAATAATGTGGTGTGAAGTATGTTTAGAAAACAATGATAATAATGTGGTGTGAAGTATGTTTAGAAAACAATGATAATGTGGTGTGAAGTATGTTTAGAAAACAATGATAATAATGTGGTGTAAAGTATGTTTAGAAAACAATGATAATAATGTGGTGTGAAGTATGTTTAGAAAACAATGAGAATAATGTGGTGTGAAGTATGTTTAGAAAACAATGATAATAATGTGGTGTAAAGTATGTTTAGAAAACAATGATAATGATGTGGTGTGAAGTATGTTTAGAAAACATGGATAATAATGTGGTGTAAAGTATGTTTAGAAAACAATGATAATAATGTGGTGTGAAGTATGTTTAGAAAACAATGAGAATAATGTGGTGTGAAGTATGTTTAGAAAACAATGATAATAATGTGGTGTGAAGTATGTTTAGAAAACAATGATAATAATGTGGTGTGAAGTATGTTTAGAAAACAAGGATAATAATGTGGTGTGAAGTATGTTTAGAAACAAGGATAATAATGTAGTGGGAAGTATGTTTAGAAAACAATGATAATGTGGTGTGAAGTATGTTTAGAAAACAAGGATAATAATGTAGTGTAAAGTATGTTTAGAAAACAAGGATAATAATGTGGTGTGAAGTATGTTTAGAAAACAATGATAATGTGGTGTGAAGTATGTTTAGAAAACAAGGATAATAATGTGGTGTGAAGTATGTTTAGAAAACAATGATAATAATGTGGGGTAAAGTATGTTTAGAAAACAATGATAATGTGGTGTGAAGTATGTTTAGAAAACAAGGATAATAATGTGGTGTGAAGTATGTTTAGAAAACAATGATAATAATGTGGTGTGAAGTATGTTTAGAAAACAATAATAATGTGGTGTGAAGTATGTTTAGAAAACAATGATAATAATGTGGTGTAAAGTATGTTTAGAAAACAAAGATAATAATGTGGTGTGAAAGTATGTTTAGAAAACAACGAGAACAATGTGGGCGTGAAGTATGTTTAGAAAACAATGAGAATAATGTGGTGTGAAGTATGTTTAGAAAACAATGATAATGTGGTGTGAAGTATGTTTAGAAAACAAGGATAATAATGTGGTGTAAAGTATGTTTAGAAAACAAGGATAATAATGTGGTGTGAAGTAAGTTTAGAAAACAATGATAATAATGTGGTGTGAAGTATGTTTAGAAAACAATGATAATGTGGTGGGAAGTATGTTTAGAAAACAATGATAATAATGTGGTGTGAAGTATGTTTAGAAAACAATGATAATGTGGTGCGTGAAGCATGTTTAGAAAACAATGATAATAATGTGGTGTAAAAGTATGTTTAGAAAACAATAATAATAATAATGTGGTGAAGTATGTTTAGAAAACAACGAGAATAATGTGGTGTGAAGTATGTTTAGAAAACAATGATAATAATGTGGTGTAAAGTATGTTTAGAAAACAATGATAATGATGTGGTGTGAAGTATGTTTAGAAAACATGGATAATAATGTGGTGTAAAGTATGTTTAGAAAACAATGAGAATAATGTGGTGTGAAGTATGTTTAGAAAACAATGAGAATAATGTGGTGTGAAGTATGTTTAGAAAACAATGATAATAATGTGGTGTAAAGTATGTTTAGAAAACAATGATAATAATGTGGTGTGAAGTATGTTTAGAAAACAATGAGAATAATGTGGTGTGAAGTATGTTTAGAAAACAAGGATAAGAATGTGGTGTGAAGTATGTTTAGCAAACAAGGATAAGAATGTGGTGTGAAGTATGTTTAGAAAACATGGATAAGAATGTGGTGTGAAGTATGTTTAGAAAACATGGATAAGAATGTGGTGTGAAGTATGTTTAGAAAACATGGATAAGAATGTAGTGTGAAGTATGTTTGGAAAACATGGATAAGAATGTAGTGTGAAGTATGTTTAGAAAACATGGATAAGAATGTGGTATGAAGTAACCTTAAATAAGAAGGATAAGAATGTAGTTGGGAGTAACTTACTGATGAGTTGCATAATTTCTAGTTTATAAGAAATGTTTTTGATAGCTGCCCGTTTATGTATTTTAAAATAACATTGGTTGCTCAGAAGACGATGACGTTTGTGGAACAGAACAAGTCATGTGAATATATAAATTTTAAAACGGTAAACAATATGCAACCTAGCGTGTTGATATAGATTACAAGTATATATATCCTCTGGAATACCACCATTAATTAAACTAAGAGTGAGCGATTTAATTTTTCTTTAGTTTTTACAACATTTAGACCTAAAATAAATATACAGCTCCGTGATACTTTACTTAAAAGTTTACAATTGTGTGAGTTTTCATGCCATATGAACTAACGTTGTCTGGTAAAAACAATGTTAGGTACTTATATTCATCTTTCCGAAATTCCACGCGCGCGCACACATACACATAAACACAAAAGAAGCAGTGAATTATTGCGACTTTAAAGAATGGACGTTAATGTCTTTTGAATCACCCTCAAACAAGTAATTATGTTAAAGATAATTTTCAGTGCCATGTTCTTCAAATTTGTCAACGTACTAAAAATTCTGAATTATATATATTAATATTGACTCCCATATTCTAAATCATCTTTATTTTTGTTAATAAATGTTTATTCCGAGTGTTATGCAACGACTTGTTCTTAAAAACCATTTACTGATTAAATACTGAATCAGTTATGCTTCGTTTCGAGAGATATTCCAGAAACTGTGAGAAAATTTTGAAATTGTACTGATAGATATTTGTATACGTCCATACAGAAATAGGAATATTGGTTTTAATATAGGCCTACTTACATTTGAGGTTTGATTAATTTTTGTTTCAGAATTTCAAATGAGCAGGGATACGAAGATTAACGACATGCTATGAGTCAACAGTTGAAGGTTATTTCTTACTCCAGATTTACTCTACATTTCTATTTCCTTTAAGTGAGACAAAAGTTGAAACAAGGCCTGTCCGCAGTTTTCCCAGTGTGGTTTCCCGCCATAAAAGTCGATGGCACCACCTCGTTTATCCTAACTACAGTAAAAAATGATTTGTATCATCAAGACAGTAAGCTTAATGGTCAGTAAAAAGGATGCCACCTAATGTACTGGTCATCTCCCTTCACAGATTCATTTTCATCCCTCTTGTGATCTGCAATGCCAATATTTTAGAAAGGACATCTTCGTATGAAAAGAAAAACAACGACTACGATTGACCTTTCAAAACCATCTCACGGCGTCAGGCTGGACCATACAAAGTAAATTCTGAGAAAGGTGATAAACCTGCAAGTTCTACTGATCTACAATCTCCGAAAGACAGTGTGGTCAGAAAACAAAGTTTTTAATAGTCGAACTTGATTTTGAAAGACCTTCTGAAACAATATCTCCGACTACACTCCTGTTGAAACACTGACATTTGGAGCAGTACAGAAGAACATCGAGTATTCTCCAAACCTCTTCATTAGTTAAACACAAGAGGAGATTTTCAATTATGCCCATTACGTCAGTTACCGATTTAAGACTAACAAACTGTTCAAAAAAGGAGACCGAATGTAGAATCAGTAATCACAACAGTTCCCACTTACACATTAAATCTGTAAAGAATAAGAGAGAAATGCGACGAACAATCGGTGATCCAAATGCTACACCTGTAAAGGACGAAGAAAAAGCTATCGGAGCACTTCAAAAGCAAAGGATTTATAACTTCGTAAATGTAAATAGAAATTTTAATATATTAATTTAAAAATCACCGCTAATGTATTGCCAGTGGATATTATCCATTATTAGTATATAACGTTATCACCATATTTAGGTTAAACAAATTATTTATCGTTGGTAATTCCAAATTAAATAAATTATTTAATGTGATTATATAAATAATATTATTGATATATCTAGGTTAAAAAGATTATCTACTGTGGGTATATCTGGGTTACAGGGGTTAACAACGGTCACATCTAAATTAAAGAGATAATTTATTGCTAGTATATTGAAAATAAATAGGTTTTATATTGTTTGTATAAAGATATTATCTATTCTTGGTATATTAGTACTAAAATGTTTCTGTAGTCGGTATCATTAAGATGAAAATATTATATATTGTGTTATATCGAGTGCAAAGAGGTTATCGACTATTTGTATATCTATGAAAAAAAAGATTACATGGATTTGATACATCTGAGGTAAATATGTTATCATTAATGAAATATATATACATAGGTTAAAGAGATAATTTATTGTAAATATATTTAGGGTAAAGAGGTTATCTATCTTGTAGGTAGGCAAAAATAGATTTTGAAAACATCATATCTTTTAAAGGAAAAACAGTTCAAAGATTTATATACTTAAAAGTGGCTGGTATAGGTAGAGAAAGCACTAATAGAGGATCGAACGACGTTTGATCTTTCTCGATCGTTGGTTTCGAAGGTTAGTGCAACTATACATGCACAGATGAGAGAATAGCCTGAAATCATTATTCACGTCTATATTCAGCTATAATTCATTTAGAAAAAAAAACTGAACATTTTATACACCAAAAATGGATTCCCTTTTTTGTGTGTGTGTCGGGAGTTCTACATCAGAAAAGTTTTCGGATTTTGCTCTTTCTGCGACTCACTTAATCAAAATGATTCAATGTACAGCACTCAAAATTTTAATATATTTTACTAATATAAGCTGTAACGTTTTTATGTATATTAAAAATGATGGTACCGTTTAATGAAAAAATAATATTTTTTAAAGAAAAACAGTTTCTCAATACTTATATTTAAAAATTAAATCAGTAAAGGTATAATCAAACCCTTTTGTACAGTTCTAGTAAAAGTTGTGTTCTTGTTGTATGGAAAGTACCTTTATTTAAAACTGTGTTTCTGTGATCAAGAAATGGTTGTTGGATTTACTATAGTTTTTCTAATAGTCTGAATCTTGAATAACAAAAGTGTGAAATTTTTATGGAATTTTGTTTGTGGTGCCATCCAATAGATGGCGCAAGAGTTTAAGTTACATACATAGATACTGGCAACCCTACTACGTCCATTATAGTAAGTAGGTAAAATACCTGGTAAACAATAGGACACGCCCACAGTGATATGATTTTAGTATAATATGAACCGTGAGTGGTAGATAAAATACTCGGTAATATGATTTTAGTGTAATGTGAACTGTGAGTGGTAGATAAAATACTCGGTAAACACCAGAACCACCCCACAGTGATATGATTTTAGTATAATGTGAACTGTGAGTGGTAGATAAAATACTCGTCAAACAGTAGAATGCGCCCACAGAGATATGATTTTAGTATAATGTGAACTGTGAGTGGTAGATAAAATACTCGGTAAACACTAGAACCACCCCACAATGATATGACTTTAGTATAATGTGAACTGTGAGTGGTAGATAAAATACTCGGTAAACACTAGAACCACCCACAGTGATATGATTTTAGTATAATGTGAACTGTGAGTGGTAGATAAAATACTCGGTAAACACTAGAACCACCCCACAATGATATGATTTTAGTATAATGTGAACTGTGAGTGGTAGATAAAATACTCGGTAAACACTAGAACCACTCCACAATGATATGATTTTAGTATAATGTGAACTGTGAGTGGTAGATAAAATACTCGGTAAACACTAGAACCACCCACAGTGATATGATTTTAGTATAATGTGAACTGTGAGTGGTAGATAAAATACTCGGTAAACACTAGAACCACCCCACAATGATATGATTTTAGTATAATGTGAACTGTGAGTGGTAGATAAAATACTCGGTAAACACTAGAACCACCCACAGTGATATGATTTTAGTATAATGTGAACTGTGAGTGGTAGATAAAATACTCGGTAAACACTAGAACCACCCACAGTGATATGATTTTAGTATAATGTAAACTGTGAGTGGTAGATAAAATACTCGGTAAACACTAGAACCACCCACAGTGATATGATTTTAGTATAATGTGAACTGTGAGTGGTAGATAAAATACTCGGTAAACACTAGAACCACCCACAGTGATATGATTTTAGTATAATGTGAACTGTGAGTGGTAGATAAAATACTCGGTAAACATTAGAACCACCCCACAGTGATATGATTTTAGTATAATGTGAACTGTGAGTGGTAGATAAAATACTCGGTAAACACTAGAACCACCCCACAGTGATAGGATTTTAGTATAATATTGACTATGAGTGGTAGATAGAATACTCGGTAAACACTAGAACCACCCCACAGTGATATGATTTTAGTATAATATTGACTATGAGTGGTAGATAAAATACTCGGTAAACACTAGAACCACCCACAGTGATATGATTTTAGTATAATGTGAACTGTGAGTGGTAGATAAAATACTCGGTAAACACTAGAACCACCCCACAATGATATGATTTTAGTATAATGTGAACTGTGAGTGGTAGATAAAATACTCGGTAAACACTAGAACCACCCCACAGTGATATGATTTTAGTATAATATTGACTATGAGTGGTAGATAAAATACTCGGTAAACACTAGAACCACCCCACAGTGATATGATTTTAGTATAATATTGACTATGAGTGGTAGATAAAATACTCGGTAAACACTAGAACCACCCACAGTGATATGATTTTAGTATAATGTGAACTGTGAGTGGTAGATAGAATACTCGGTAATATGATTTTAGTATAATGTGAACTGTGAGTGGTAGATAAAATACTCGGTAAACACTAGAACCACCCCACAGTGATATGATTTTAGTATAATATTGACTATGAGTGGTAGATAAAATACTCGGTAAACACTAGAACCACCCACAGTGATATGATTTTAGTATAATGTGAACTGTGAGTGGTAGATAAAATACTCGGTAAACACTAGAACCACCCCACAGAGATATGATTTTAGTATAATATTGGCTATGATAATTAATAAAGGAACGCTGGTCCCACTCCCTGGCTTCACCTCTGTTAGGTAATATATTCGGTAAACAATAGACCATGAACAGGTAATATATTCGGTAAACAATAGACCATGAACAGGTAATATATTCGGTAAACAATAGACCATGAGTATGGTTTAAGTATATTGGTGAACTACGAATCTAGAGAACAATCCGGAAATTTGTTATTCTTACCATTTTATATACATATATATCTCAGATTATTATCATAATGTTAAACTTGAAGCAACTTATATGTCCAATCTGTGTGTATTATTTTGACCTAACATCAAAGGCATGCATCCAGAGAAAATTCTCTTTTGTTGTAAATACGTGTGAACAACACATAAAGCGCTATACATTCATTCCAGTGCTTCAAAACCTTTAAACTGGTTATCTTATTACTTTGAATGTGATATACACAATGAAATTCTGGTAAGATCAAATCTATTTGTTTACAGAAAAAGTTATGTTTTTTTGGGTTTCTCTTTGAGAGAACTTCTTCGTTATAACATAATGTCTGAGAGTTTTAACAGGTGTATCAGTTGATTTATCGACATGGAATTGTTATAAGCCAACTTTAATGACAAGCGAATTTTTTGGCTTTTCTACAAGATAAACAAAATAATTTTCATACATTGAATGTAAACACCCGGCACGGATCTTCTATTTTACTGTACTTTTATTAATCATAAATTTGATCTTGTTCTTACAAAGATTTGTTCAATATAATAGTTAGAAAGTTTTGCAAGGTGAGTTGCAGACTGCGTTCTGTGGAGGCTACATTAGTGTTTATATGTACTAATCTTTTGCCATTCGCTAGTACAAAATACCGCGTTCTTTTACAGGGTTCAAAAAACCACAGATGATTCACAAAGTCCCTAATGTGCCGATGAAACTCCTCCATTATCTTCAATTACTTATATGTACACGAAAACATCTTCATTTACGACATCTACCCATGGTATCTGAATACGTGTACCACATTTTAATACCGTTAACTTACTAATGGAGATATGAACACAGTTTCAAACACGTTGTTACGAAATACAAATGAATGCTAAGGATATAAAATATAATGTGTAATTTTGGTTCAGAAGCCCGGAAAACACATTCCTAAACCCAACAGCATACCTAGGTAACCTTCCGGGTTTATCTTAGCTTTAATTTAACAAGGGGACTATGCCGTATAGTTAATAACATCTTTTCGGGTCACCCGAATTTGCATGTCAATTATGGCCTTGCCAGCTTCAAAACTATGGTAAGAGTTTGTGGATAATCAAAATAATCCACGATCACAAAACGTAAATTATTTTAGGATATTTTGTATATCTTCTTTATGTATCAATCCTGTATTGTTTTATTGTAATGTTCATTGTAGTCTTATTGGCAGTGTTTATAAGAGTAAGAATTTTTATATTTTGTTCAACGTAATTATTATCTAAGTGTTATGTTTTAATATAAGTTAATAATATAAAACTTTAAACTTTTTTTTTATCTTTTACAGAAACCAAATGATGTAGCAGTTTTAACTGAGTCAGCTCTTAGCGCCATCTATCAACCTTTCGACGCTATAAAACACCACTTGTCCGTCAGGCACGTGATATTCTTATATGTTCTTTCTTTGGAAACTTCCAAAATTTACAAATGAGTTCTTGCTACCGGCAGCTTCCTTACTACAAAAGCTGCTAACCAAGGTAAGGTTCAAGATTTAAAAAAAAAGTTTTTAGCAGCAGGTTTTCTTAGCTATATGTCCTGTCAAATATGTTTTCTTAGCCTTTTAACCTCTTAGCCATATGTCCTGTCAAATATGTTTTCTTAGCCTTTCAGCCTCTTAGCCGTATGTCCTGTAAAATATGTTTTCTTAGCCTTTCAGCCTCTTAGCTATATGTCCTGTCAAATATGTTTTCTTAGCTTTTCAGCTTCTTAGCCATACGTCCTGTCAAATTCCATCTTTAATAACTAATAAAATAAGAAAATACTTGTGTGGCTGGACTCCTGCTTTAGATTGCTCAAAAGTCTTCTGAATTACATTCTTGTTAACAAATGAAGTGAAAACATCTACTTGACTCAAATCACATCTAGATTAAATTTCCAACCGTTCAGAAAATTATATAATTAATAATAATTTGTTGTTATTGTTGTCAAGCTCAAAGCTACATAATGGGCTATCTGTGCTGTGTATATCACAGATAACGAACCTAATTTTTTTGCGTTACGAGCAAACAGATTTAGCGCTAAGCCGCTGAAAGGTTTGTTTGTTTGTTTTTTGGAATTTCGCACAAAGCTACTCGAGGGCTATCTGTGCTAGCCGTCCCTAATTTAGCAGTGTAAGACTAGAGGGAAGGCAGCTAGTCATCACCACCCACCACCAACTCTTGGGCTACTCTTTTACCAACGAATAGTGGGATTGACCGTAACATTATACGCCCCTCACGGCTGGGAGGACGAGCATGTTTGGCGCGACCGGGATGCGAACCCGCGACCCTCAGATTGCGAGTCGCACGCCTTAACACGCTTGGCCATGCCAGGCACATGTTTGTGTTTACATTGTTTTATTGAACGACATTGCTGATGGAGGTAGGATGCAGTATTCGATAGAGTATATTGATTAAATTATTTACTAACGTCTGTGATTAGATAGGCTGAAAATAAATATTGACTAAGTCATGCTAGAGGGCCCTAGCATGATCTGATAGTTATAGTAATCGACTCGCAGTTTGCAAGTAACGGGGTCGAAACTCGTCGTCGAACATGTTCGACCTTCCAAAAATGTGGAAGTTATAATGTTACAATCGATATCATCATTCGTTGTTAAAGTATAGTCAAAGAATTTGCGGTGGGTGTTGTTTGACTGTTCCTTCCCTACTCTGTCGCTTCTAAATTAGTTCACGAGTAGCTTTGGACGCAACTGCCAGAAACAGGCTGTGCAATTCACTATAATATACACTGCTGGCCATAATCTTAAGGTTAATAAACATAAAGAAAAAATATGCATTTTGTGTTGTTAGACTCAACCACTTATTTGAGTAAAGCTTCGAAAGATGAAAATAAGAAAAGGGAAAATAAAAATAAAATGCTTGTATCAAATATATTGAATACGTGTCGGTTGAAGTAGGTGAAGATTAATCATGTTAAACGTTTTGTTGAAAAGTTGCACATGTGTGAATAAGGGCACGGATTAGTAACCGATATAAACGTTGGATTAAAGAGATAAAAAAATTCGCTTAAGATTGTAGAACAAAAGTAATAAAAGAATCACGAGTGAACCTAAAATCAAGATTGTATTAAAGGAGTGACAAATATAAATGTTTGAAATATATAGCTTATTAGTCCTAAGAATTTTGATATAGTTCAGTCATATAAGTAAGGTATTAGGACTAAATAAGCTGAATCGTTATTTACGGGATATCCCCCGAGTGGCACAGCGGTATGTCTACAGAATTCTAAATTTCTAAAGATAATGATACTTGAACACTACGCATAGTATTGACTTTATCAGTTGGTTGCGTATTGGATCTGTCTGTCTCTGTTCTTTTTTTTATGTAAACCGAAGAGGTAATAATAACTAAAGAGGAACTCCCAGCCAATCCCACTTGGACTATGTTTGCTAAAACGTCACGTGTTTCCTGCTCCACAGCAGGGTGTAAATCCACCCAACTGACCTTCTCCTCCTTTATTTTATTGTGACCAACCCCTTGTTTGTAAAGTAAAGAGGTCCGCCTGTTAACGTTCCGAGAAGTGGGAATGGATTGTGGTGCACATGTAAGCAAGTCACTTCAAAAAAGAAATTGCATTTAGCGCTAGTGGATGGTTCCTTGTTTACCCCATATCTGACTCGGTAAGAATTAGAGGTGACTCAGAGAAAAGTATATAAGTTTATAATGCTCTTCGAAAAAGCCTATCTTGTATCGATTTAGATTGCAGAAATACTGTTCAAAGTATTCTCCTTACTTGAAAAAGAAATATTTGAATATTAAGGAGAGTTTGAATTTCGCTAAGTTGAATTAAGTGGTGATAAAGAGTTGTTAAGAGTAGTCGTATTAAAACTTGAACCTTTGTGAACCTGACGATGACCGAAGAAGGTCGAAACGTTGTTCGTTCCTTTACGTAAAAAAAAAAAGAAAAAAGAATCTCAACCCAGACGAGCCGTTTTTACATATATAAGTATTGAAAATACATACGTGTAATAAATTAATATACATGTAATAAATAAGTTGCTAACCCTACGTAAACAGCTCATGTTGTCAGAACTGTGTGCTTTAAGTAGGTAATTATAAAACTATTTGTTCTGTATTCTAATTTGTTTTCAGCAAAGCAAAGTTAACTCGTTGTGCAGCTTTGTATTGAACCACTAACGAACTTGATTTTTCCGTAATGTCCGTATTTCTACAGGTGGATCGGATACAAAGGCACATCATGAGGGTTAACTTCTGCTTTAGTTTGTAGCGCCATCTCTTATCCTTTTTATTATCTATTGATCGAAACTTAAATTTTTTTATTGAATATATAAATTTAATAAATCTGCAGTCAGTTTGATTATATACTCAGAATTTCATATTACAAT